>NW_027141400.1:255000-257500 GCF_036365525.1 Heterodontus francisci | reverse complement strand
CTGAGACTTACATATATGCACACACACACACACACACAGACACACACACACACACACCACAGCCCAGTCATAGAGAATTATATATATGCACACACACGCACACACACACACACACACACACCACAGCCCAGACATTCAGACTTATATATATGCACACACACACACCACAGCCCAGACACTGAGACTTAAATATATGCACACACACACACACACACACACACACTCACACCACAGCCCAGACACTGAGACTTATATATATGCAAACACACACACACACACACACACCACAGCCCAGACACTGAGACATACATATATGCACACACACACACACACACACACACACACACACACACTCACACACACACACACACACACACACCACATCCCAGACACTGAGACAGATATATATGGCCACACACACACACACACACACACACACACAGACACTGAGAATTATATATATGCACACACACACACACACACACGCACACAAACACACACACACACAGACATACACACACCACAACCCACACACTGAGACTTATATATATGCACACACACACACGCAGACACACACACACACGCACCACAGCCCAGACACTGAGACTTATAGATATGCACACACACACACACACACACACACACACACACACACACACACACACACACACACACACACCACAGCCCAGACACTGAGACTTATATATATGCACTCATACACATACACACACACACACACACACACACACACACACCACAGCCCAGACACTGAGAGGTGTATATATATACACACACACACACCACAGCCCAGACATTGAGAATTATATATATACACACACACACACACACAGACACACACACACACACACCACAGTCCAGACACTGAGACTAAAATATATGCAGAAACACACACACACACACACACACACACACACACACACACACATCACAGCCCAGACACTGAGACTTATATATATGCACACATACACATACACACACACACACACACACACACACACCACAGACCAGACACTGAGAGGTATATATATACACACACACACACCACAGCCCAGACATTGAGAATTATATATATACACACACACACACACAGACACACACACACACACACCACAGTCCAGACACTGAGACTTATATATATGCACACACACACACAGACACACACACACACACACCACAGCCCAGTCATTGAGAATTATATATATGCACACACACACACACACACACACACACACACACCACAGCCCAGACATTCAGACTTATATATATGCACACACACACACCACAGCCCAGACACTGAGACTTAAATATATGCACACACACACACACACACCACAGCCCAGACACTGAGACTTATATATATGCACACACAGAAGCGCACACACACACACACACCACAGACCAGACACTGAGACTTATATATATGCACACACACACACACACACACACACACACACACACACACACTCACACCACAGCCCAGACACTGAGACTTATATATATGCACACACACACCACAGCCCAGACACTGAGACATATATATATGCACACACACACACACACACACACACACACACACCACAGCCCAGACACTGAGACAGATATATATGGCCACACACACACACACACACACACACACACACACACACACAGACATACACACACCACAACCCCCACACTGAGAGTTATATATATGCACACACACACGCACGCAGACACACTCACACACGCACCACAGCCCAGACACTGAGACTTATAGATATGCACACACACACACACACACACACACACACACACACCACAGCCCAGACACTGAGACTTATATATATGCACTCATACACATACACACACACACACACACACACACACACCACAGCCCAGACACTGAGAGGTATATATATACACACACACACACCACAGCCCAGACATTGAGAATTATATATATACACACACACACACACACAGACACACACACACACACACCACAGTCCAGACACTGAGACTTATATATATGCAGAGACACACACACACACACACACACACACACACACACATCACAGCCCAGACACTGAGACTTATATATATGCACACATACACATACACACACACACACACACACACACACACACACACCACAGACCAGACACTGAGAGGTATATATATACACACACACACACCACAGCCCAGACATTGAGAATTATATATATACACACACACACACACAGACACACACACACACACACCACAGTCCAGACACTGAGACTTATATATATGCACACACACACACAGACACACACACACACACACCACAGCCCAGTCATTGAGAATTATATATATGCACACACACACACACACACACACACACACACACACCACAGCCCAGACATTCAGACTTATATATATGCACACACACACACCACAGCCCAGACACTGAGACTTAAATATATGCACACACACACACACACACCACAGCCCAGACACT
>NW_027141400.1:190000-192500 GCF_036365525.1 Heterodontus francisci | reverse complement strand
ACACACACCACAGCGCAGACACTGAGATTTATATATATGCACACACACACACACCACAGCCCAGACACTGAGATTTATATATATGCACACACACACACACACACACACACACACACACACACACACACACACACACCACAGCTCAGACACTGAGACTTATATATATGCACACACACACACACACACACACACACCACAGTCCAGCCACTGAGACTTATATATATGCACACACACACACACACAAACACACACACACACACACCACAGCCCAGACACAGAGACTTATATATATACACACACACACACCATTGCCCAGACACTAAGACTGATATATATGCACACACACACACACACACCACACCCAGACACTGAGACATATATATATATGCACAAACACACACACACACACACACTCACACCACAGCCCAGACACAGAGAATTATATATATGCACACACACACACACACAAACGCACACACACACACACACACACCACAGCCCAGACACTGAGACTTATATATATGCACACACACACACACTCACACCACAGCCCAGACATTGAGAATTAAATATATGCACACACACACACTCACACACACACACACACACACACACACACCACAGCACAGACACTGAGACTTATATATATATGCACACACGCACAAACACACACACACCACAGCCCAGACACTGAGACATATATATATGCACACACAGACACACACACACACACACACCACAGTACAGACACTGAGACTTACATATGTGCACAGACAGACAGACACACACACACACACACAGTACAGACACTGAGACTTATATATGCACACACACACACACACACACACACACACACACACACACACACACACACACACCACAGCCCAGACACTGAGAATTATATATATGCACACACACACACTCACACGCACACACCACAGCACAGACACTGAGACTTATATATATGCACACACACACACACACATCACAGCCCAGACACTGAGACTTATATATATACACTCACACACACACTCACACCACAGCCCAGACACTGAGAATTATATATATGCACACACACACACACACACACACCACAGCCCAGACACTGAGACTTATATATATGCACACACACACACACACACACACACACACACACACACACCACAGCCCAGACACTGAGAATTATATATATGCACACACACACACACACACACACCACAGCCCAGACACTGAGACTTATATATATGCACACACACACACTCACACACACACCACAGCCCAGACACTGAGACTTATATATATGCACACACACACACACACACACACACACACACACACACACACACACACCACAGCCCAGACACTGAGACGTATATATATGCACACACACACACTCACACACACACCACAGCCCAACAGTGAGACTTATATATATGCACACACACACACACACACACCACAGCACAGTCACTGAGACTTATATATATGCACACACACACACACACACACACACACACCACAGCACAGTCACTGAGACTTATAGATATGCACACACACACACACACACACACCACAGCCCAGACACTGAGACTTATATATATGCACACACACACGCACACACACACACCACAGCCCAGACACTGAGACTTATATATATGCACACACACACACACACACACACACACCACAGCCCAGACACTGAGACTTATCTCTTTTCGCACACACACACACACACACCACAGCCCAGACACTGAGACTTATATATATGCACACACACACACACCACAGCCCAGACAATGAGACTTATACATATGCAAAAACATACACACACTCCACAGCCCAGACAATGAGACTTATACATATGCACACACACACACACACACCACAGCCCAGACAGTGAGAATTATATATATGCACACACACACACACACACACACACACACACACACACACCACAGCCCAGACACTGAGACTTATAGATATGTACAAACACACACACTCACACACACACCACGGCCCAGATACTGAGACATATATATATGCACACACACGCACACACACACACACACACACACACACACCACAGCCCAGACACTGAGACTTATATATATGCACAAACACACACACACACACACACCACGGCCCAGACACTGAGACATCTATATTTGCACACACACATACACAGTCACACACACACACACACACACACACACACCACAGCCCAGACACTGAGACTTACATAATTGCACGGACACACACCACGGCCCAGACACTGAGACTTATATATAAGCACACAGTCACAAACACACACCACAGCCCAGACACTGAGACTTGCATATATGCGTACACACACACACCACAGCACAGTCACTGAGACTTATAGATATGCACACACACACACACACACACACCACAGCCCAGACACTGAGACTTATATATATGCACACACACACGCACACACACACACCACAGCCCAGACACTGAGACTTATATATATGCA
>NW_027141400.1:150000-152500 GCF_036365525.1 Heterodontus francisci | reverse complement strand
GGCACACACACACACACACACACACACACCACAGCCCAGACAGTGAGACATATATATATGCACAGACACACACACTCACACACACACACACACACACACACCACAGCCCAGACACTGAGACTTATATATATGCACACACACACACACACACACACCACAGCCCAGACTCTGAGAATTATATATATGCACACACACACACACACACACACACACACACACACACAAACACACACACACACACACACACACTCACACCACAGCCCAGACACTGAGACTGATATATATGCAGACACACACACACACACCACAACCAAGACACTGAGACATATATATACGCGCACACACACACACCCACACACACTCACACCACAGCCCAGACACTGAGACTGATATATATGCAGACACACACACACACACCACAGCCCAGAAACAGAGAATTATATATATGCACACACACACACACACACACCACAGCCCAGACACTGAGACTTATATATATGCACACACACACACACACCACAGCCCAGACACTGAGAATTATATATATGCACACACACATACACACACACACACACACACACCACAGCCCAGACACTGAGACATATATATATGCACACACACACACACACACCACAACCAAGACACTGAGACATATATATACGCACACACACACACACACTCACACCACAGCTAAGACACAGAGAATTATATATATGCACACACACACACACACCACAGCCCAGACACTGAGACTTATATATATGCACACACACACACACACACACACACCACAGCCCAGACACTGAGACTTATATATATGCACACACACATACTCACACACACACACACCACAGCCCAGACACTGAGACTTATATATATGCACACACACATACACACACACACACACACAACACAGCCCAGACACTGAGACATATATATATATGCACATACACACACACACACTCACACACACCACAGCCCAGACACTGAGACTTATATATAAGCACACACACACACACACACACACACACACACACACACACACACACACACACACACACACACACACACACACACTCACACCACAGCCCAGACACTGAGCCTTCTATATAGGCACACACACACACCACAGCCCAGACACTGAGACTTACATATATGTGAATACACACAAACACACACACACACACCACAGCCCAGACACTGAGACTTATATATATGCACACACACACACACACACACACACCACAGCCCAGACACTGAGACTTATATATATGCACACACACATACTCACACACACACACACCACAGCCCAGACACTGAGACTTATATATATGCACACACACATACAAACACACACACACACAACACAGCCCAGACACTGAGACATATATATATATGCACATACACACACACACACTCACACACACCACAGCCCAGACACTGAGACTTATATATAAGCACACACACACACACACACACACACACACACACACACACACACACACACACACACACACACACCACAGCCCAGACACTGAGCCTTCTATATAGGCACACACACACACACACACACACACCACAGCCCAGACACTGAGACTTACATATATGTGCATACACACAAACACACACACACACACCACAGTCCAGACACTGAGACTTATATATATGCACGCACGCACACCACAGCCCAGACACTGATAATTATATAATTGCACGCACGCACACCACAGTCCAGACACTGAGACTTATATATATGCACAAACACATACACACACACACACACACAGACACAGACACACACACACACACACACACACACACACACACACCACAGTCCAGACACTGAGACTTATATATATGCACGCACACACACCACAGCCCAGACACTGAGAATTATATAATTGCACCCACGCACACCACAGTCCAGACACTGAGACTTATATATATGCACACACACACACACACACACCACAGCCCAGACAGTGAGACATATATATATGCACACACACGCACACAAACACACCACAGCCCAGACACTGAGACTGACATAATTGCACGCACGCACACTACAGCCCAGACACTGAGAACTATATATATGCACACACACACACACACACACACACACCACAGCCCAGACACTGAGACGTACATATATGCACACACACACACACACACACACACAGCACAGCCCAGACTCTGAGAATTATATATATGCACACACACACACACACACACACACACCACAGCCCAGACAGTGAGACATATATATATGCACAGACACACACACTCACACACACACACACACACACACACACCACAGCCCAGACACTGAGACTTATATATATGCACACACACACACACACACACCACAGCCCAGACACTGAGACATATATATATGCACACACACACACACACACACACACACACACACCACAGCCCAGACTCTGAGAATTATATATATGCACACACACACACACACACACACACACAAACACACACA
>NW_027141400.1:87500-90000 GCF_036365525.1 Heterodontus francisci | reverse complement strand
TAAATATGCACACACACACACACACACACACACACACACACACACACACACATACACCACAGCCCAGACACTGAGACTAATAAATATGCACACACACACACACACACACACACACACACATCACAGCCCAGACACTGAGACTTATATATATGCACACACACACACACACACACACACCACAGCCCAGTCACTGAGACTTATATATATGCACACACACACACACACACAAACACACACATCACAGCCCAGACACTGAGACTTATATATATGCACACACACACACACACACACACACACACACACATACACACCACAGCCAAGACACTGAGACTTATATATATGCACACACACACACACACACACACACACACACACTCCACAGCCCGGACACTGACTCTAATATATATGCACACACACACACACACACACACACACAAACACACGCACACACCACAGCACAGACACTGATTCCTATATATATGCACACACTCATACACACACACAGCGTCACACACACCCACACACACACACAAACACACACACACACAAACACACACCACAGCCCAGACACTGAGTCTAATATATATGCACATACACACACACACAAACACACACACACACACCACAGCCCAGACACTGATTCCTATATATATGCTCAGACACACACACACACACACACACACAACAGCCCAGACACTGATTCCTATATATATGCACACACACACACCCACACACACACACAAAAACACACACACACACACCACAGCCCAGACACTAAGACTTATATATATGCACACACACACACACACAGACTCACCACAGCCCAGACACTGAGACTTATATATATGCACACACAGACACACACACACACCACAGCCCAGACACTGAGACTTATATATTTGCACACACGCACACACACAAACACACACACACGCACACACACACACACCCACACCCACACGCACACACAAAAACACACACACACACAAACACACACCACAGCCCAGACACTGATTCCTATATATATGCGCACACACACACACACAAAAACACGCACACACACAGACACACCACAGCCCAGACACTGAGACTTATATTTATGCACACACACACACACACACACGCACACACACGCACACACACACACACACACACACACACCACAGCCCAGACACTGATTCGTATATATATGCACACACACACACACCCACACCACACCACAGCCCAAACACTGAGAATTATATATATGCACACACACACACACACACACACACACACACCACAGCCCAAACACTGAGACTAATATATAAGCACACACACACACAAACACACACACACACACACCACAGCCCAGACACTGAGACTTATATATATGCACACACACACAAACACACACACACACACACACCACAGCCCAGACACTGAGACTTATATACACGCACACACACAAACACACACACACACACACCACAGCCCAGACACTGAGACTTATATATATGCACACACACACACACACACACCACACCCCAGACACTGAGAATTATATATATGCCCACACACACACACACCACAGCCCAGACACTGAGACTTATATACACGCACACACACACACACACACACATGCACACCACAGCCCAGACACTGATTCCTATATATATGCACACACACACACACACACACACACACACACACACACACATCACAGCCCAGACACAGAGACTTATATATTTCCACACACACACACACACACACACACACACACACCACAGCCCAGACACTGAGACTAATATATATGCACACACACACACACACATACACACCACAGCCCAGACACTGAGAATTATATATATGCACACACACACACACAGAGACGCACACGCACCACAGCCCAGACACTGAGAATTATATATATGCACACACACACACACACACACACACACCACAGCACAGACACTGAGACTAATATATATGCACACACACACACACACACACACACACACCACAGCACAGACACTGAGACTAATATATATGCACACACACACACACACGCTCAGATACCACAGCCCAGACACTGAGAATGATATATGTGCAGACACACACACACACACACACACACACACACACACACCACAGCCCAGACACTGAGACTTCTATATATGCACACACAACACACACACGCACCACAGCCCAGACATTGAGACTTATATATATGCACACACACACACAAACACACCACAGCCCAGACACTGAGACTTCTATATATGCACACACACGCACACACACCGCAGCCCAGACACTGAGAATTACATATATGCACACACACACACACCACAGCCCAGACACTGAGATTTATATATATGCACACACACACACACCACAGCCCAGACACTGAGAATTATATATATGCGCACAGACGCACAGACACACACACACACACACACACACACCACAGCACAGACACTGAGACTAATATATATGCACACACACACACACACGCGCA
>NW_027141400.1:0-47500 GCF_036365525.1 Heterodontus francisci | reverse complement strand
ACACTGACACACATACATTGATCTGTTAACTTTGCTCCAGTCTGATGTCTAATTTCTCTGTTTATTTCTGACACTCACACACATACATTGATCTGGTAACTTTGCTCCAGTCTGATGTCTAATTTCTCTGTTTATTTCTGACATTCACACACATACACAGATCCGGTAACATTGCTCCAGTCTGATGTCTAATTTCTCTGTTTATTTCTGACACTCACACACATACACAGATCTGGTAACATTGCTCCAGTCTGATGTCTAATTTCTCTGTTTATTTCTGACACTCACACACATACACTGATCTGGTAACATTGCTCCAGTCTGATGTCTAATTTCTCTGTTTATTTCTGACACTCACACACATACACAGATCTGGTAACTTTGCTCCAGTCTGATGTCTAATTTCTCTGTTTATTTCTGACACTCACACACATACACTGATCTGGTAACATTGCTCCAGTCTGATGTCTAATTTCTTTGTTTATTTCTGACACTCACACACATACACAGATCTGGTAACATTGCTCCAGTCTGATGTCTAATTTCTCTGTTTATTTCCCTTCCTCACAGTTAACTTGCTGACGATTGGGATCCTGTCTCGGGGAAAGTGCAGTCTCTCCAAATGTGTCACTCGGTACCTGGTGGCCATGTCAGCGGCGGATCTACTGGTCATTATCCTGGACCTGATATTCAGACACATTCCCATTGTTTATTATGAACAGTTTCTGTTCCTGCAGTACATCCCCGTGTGTAATATCCACGCCGTCCTGCTTTACACAGTCACAGACTGTTCTGTCTGGTTCACCGTCACTTTCACCTTTGATCGATTTGTGGCCATTTGTTGTCAGAATCTGAAAAGTAAATATTGCAGTGAGAAAACATGTGCTGTGGTTGTGGGAACAGTGAGTGTGCTGAGCTGTTTAAAGAACATCTTCTGGTATTTTATGTTCACGGGTCGGTATTGGCTGGGGAACAATCCCTGGTTTTGTGATGTAACAAGGGATGTTCGGAATTCTCGTGTCTGGGGAACAATCGAGTTCCTCCACAACATTCTAACCCCGGTCATCCCATTTGTGCTGATTCTGCTGCTCAACGCTCTCACCGTCAGACACATTTTAGTGAGCAGCAGAGGACGCAGGAGACTCCGGGCTCACAGCAGTGGAGAGAGTCACAGTGACCCCGAGATGGAGAGTCGAAGGAAATCTATCATTTTACTGTTAGTTATCTCTGGTAATTTCATGGTGTTGTGGGCCCTGTTAATGGTGTATTCTATATGGTGGAGGATGTACTTGTTGGGTTATGAGTCTGTTTATCTCCCTTGGTTTCTGCTGGAATTGTCCTTCATGCTCCAGCTCCTGAGCTGCTCCACAAACACTGTGATTTACGCCGTGACCCAGACTCAGTTCAGAGAGCAGGTGAAGAATGTGCTGAAATATCCCTTTAATACAATTGTTAAATTAATTCAATAATCAGAGGAGGGGGAGGGGCCTGTCACCATGGAGACAGAGCGGGGGAGGGGCCTGTCACCATGGAGACAGAGCGGGGGAGGGGCCTCTCACCATGGAGACAGAGCGGGGGAGGGGACTGTCACCATGGAGACAGAGCGGGGGAGGGGCCTGTCACCATGGAGACAGAGCGGGGGAGGGGCCTCTCACCATGGAGACAGAGCGGGGGAGGGGCCTCTCACCATGGAGACAGAGCGGGGGAGGGGACTGTCACCATGGAGACAGAGGGGGGAGGGGCCTGTCACCATGGAGACAGAGCGGGGGAGGGGCCTGTCACCATGGAGACAGAGGGGGGAGGGGCCTGTCACCATGGAGACAGAGCGGGGGAGGGGCCTGTCACCATGGAGACAGAGCGGGGGAGGGGCCTGTCACCATGGAGACAGAGGGGGGAGGGGCCTGTCACCATGGAGACAGAGCGGGGGAGGAGACTGTCACCATGGAGACAGAGCGGGGAGGAGACTGTCACCATGGATACAGAGCGGGGGAGGGGACTGTCACCATGGAGACAGAGCGGGGGAGGGGCCTGTCACCATGGAGACAGAGCGGGGGAGGGGCCTGTCACCATGGAGACAGAGCGGGGGAGGGGCCTCTCACCATGGAGACAGAGCGGGGGAGGGGACTGTCACCATGGAGACAGAGCGGGGGAGGGGACTGTCACCATGGAGACAGAGCGGGGGAGGGGCCTCTCACCATGGAGACAGAGCGGGGGAGGGGACTGTCACCATGGAGACAGAGCGGGGGAGGGGCCTGTCACCATGGAGACAGAGCGGGGGAGGGGACTGTCACCATGGAGATAGAGCGGGGGAGGGGCCTGTCACCATGGAGACAGAGCGGGGGAGGGGACTGTCACCATGGAGACAGAGCGGGGGAGGGGACTGTCACCATGGAGACAGAGCGGGGGAGGGGCCTGTCACCATGGAGACAGAGCGGGGGAGGGGCCTCTCACCATGGAGACAGAGCGGGGAGGAGACTGTCACCATGGAGACAGAGCGGGGGAGGGGCCTCTCACCATGGAGACAGAGCGGGGGAGGGGCCTGTCACCATGGAGACAGAGCGGGGGAGGGGACTGTCACCATGGAGACAGAGCGGGGGAGGGGACTGTCACCATGGAGACAGAGCGGGGGAGGGGCCTGTCACCATGGAGACAGAGCGGGGGAGGGGACTGTCACCATGGAGACAGAGCGGGGGAGGGGACTGTCACCATGGAGACAGAGCGGGGGAGGGGCCTGTCACCATGGAGACAGAGCGGGGGAGGGGCCGCTCACCATGGAGACAGAGCGGGGGAGGGGCCTCTCACCATGGAGACAGAGCGGGGGAGGGGACTGTCACCATGGAGACAGAGCGGGGGAGGGGCCTGTCACCAGGGAGACAGAGCGGGGGAGGGGCCTGTCACCAGGGAGACAGAGCGGGAGAGGGGCCTGTCACCATGGAGACAGAGCGGGGGAGGGGACTGTCACCATGGAGACAGAGCGGGGGAGGGGCCTCTCACCATGGAGACAGAGCGGGGGAGGAGCCTCTCACCATGGAGACAGAGCGGGGGAGGGGCCTCTCACCATGGAGACAGAGCGGGGGAGGAGCCTGTCACCATGGAGACAGAGCGGGGGAGGGGACTGTCACCATGGAGACAGAGCGGGGGAGGGGACTCTCACCATGGAGACAGAGCGGGGGAGGAGACTGTCACCATGGAGACAGAGCGGGGGAGGGGCCGCTCACCATGGAGACAGAGCGGGGGAGGGGCCTGTCACCAGGGAGACAGAGCGGGGGAGGAGCCTCTCACCATGGAGACAGAGCGGGGGAGGGGCCTGTCACCATGGAGACAGAGCGGGGGGGAGGGCCTCTCACCATGGAGACAGAGCGGGGGAGGGGCCTCTCACCATGGAGACAGAGCGGGGGAGGGGCCTGTCACCATGGAGACTGAGCGGGGGAGGGGCCTGTCACCATGGAGACAGAGCGGGGGAGGGGACTGTCACCATGGAGACAGAGCGGGGGAGGGGACTGTCACCATGGAGACAGAGCGGGGGAGGGGCCTGTCACCAGGGAGACAGAGCGGGGGAGGAGACTGTCACCATGGAGACAGAGCGGGGGAGGGGACTGTCACCATGGAGACAGAGCGGGGGAGGGGACTGTCACCATGGAGACAGAGCGGGGGAGGGGCCTGTCACCAGGGAGACAGAGCGGGGGAGGAGCCTCTCACCATGGAGACAGAGCGGGGGAGGGGACTGTCACCATGGAGACAGAGCGGGGGAGGGGCCTGTCACCAGGGAGACAGAGCGGGGGAGGAGCCTCTCACCATGGAGACAGAGCGGGGGAGGGGCCTCTCACCATGGAGACAGAGCGGGGGAGGGGCCTGTCACCATGGAAACAGAGCGGGGGAGGGGACTGTCACCATGGAGACAGAGCGGGGGAGGGGACTGTCACCATGGAAACAGAGCGGGGGAGGGGCCTCTCACCATGGAGACAGAGCGGGGGAGGGCCTCTCACCATGGAGACAGAGCGGGGGAGGGCCTCTCACCATGGAGACAGAGCGGGGGAGGGGACTGTCACCATGGAGACAGAGCGGGGGAGGGGCCTGTCACCAGGGAGACAGAGCGGGGAGGAGCCTCTCACCATGGAGACAGAGCGGGGGAGGAGCCTGTCACCATGGAGACAGAGCGGGGGAGGGGCCTGTCACCATGGAGACAGACGGGGGAGGGGCCTCTCACCATGGAGACAGAGCGGGGGAGGGGCCTCTCACCATGGAGACAGAGCGGGGGAGGGGCCTGTCACCATGGAGACTGAGCGGGGGAGGGGCCTGTCACCATGGAGACAGAGCGGGGGAGGGACTGTCACCATGGAGACAGAGCGGGGGAGGGGACTGTCACCATGGAGACAGAGCGGGGGAGGGGCCTCTCACCATGGAGACAGAGCAGGGGAGGGACTGTCACCATGGAGACAGAGCGGGGAGGGGCCTGTCACCATGGAGACAGAGCGGGGGAGGGGCCTCTCACCATGGAGACAGAGCGGGGGAGGGGACTGTCACCATGGAGACAGAGCAGGGGAGGGACTGTCACCATGGTGACAGAGCGGGGGAGGTGGCCTGTCACCATGGAGACAGAGCGGGGAGGGGCCTGTCACCATGGAGACAGAGCGGGGGAGGGGACTGTCACCATGGAGACAGAGCGGGGGAGGGGGACTGTCACCATGAGACAGAGCGGGGGAGGAGACTGTCACCATGGAGACAGAGCGGGGAGGAGACTGTCACCATGAGACAGAGCGGGGAGGAGACTGTCACCATGGAGACAGAGCGGGGGAGGAGACTGTCACCATGGAGACAGAGCGGGGAGGAGACTGTCACCATGGAGACAGAGCGGGGGAGGGGCCTCTCACCATGGAGACAGAGCGGGGAGAGACTGTCACCACGGAGACAGAGCGGGGGAGGGGACTGTCACCATGGAGACAGAGCGGGGGAGGGGCCTGTCACCATGGAGACAGAGCGGGGGAGGGGCCGCTCACCATGGAGACAGAGCGGGGGAGGGGACTGTCACCATGGAGACAGAGCGGGGGAGGGGCCTGTCACCATGGAGACAGAGCGGGGGAGGGGACTGTCACCATGGAGACAGAGCGGGGGAGGGGCCTGTCACCATGGAAACAGAGCGGGGGAGGGGACTGTCACCATGGAGACAGAGCGGGGGAGGGGCCTCTCACCATGGAGACAGAGCGGGGGAGGGGCCTCTCACAATGGAGACAGAGCGGGGGAGGGCCTGTCACCATGGAGACAGAGCGGGGGAGGGGACTGTCACCATGGAGACAGAGCGGGGGAGGGGCCTGTCACCAGGGAGACAGAGCGGGGGAGGAGCCTCTCACCATGGAGACAGAGCGGGGGAGGGGCCTCTCACCATGGAGACAGAGCGGGGGAGGAGCCTGTCACCATGGAGACAGAGCGGGGAGGGGCCTCTCACCATGGAGACAGAGCGGGGGAGGGGCCTGTCACCATGGAGACAGAGCGGGGGAGGGGCCTGTCACCATGGAGACAGAGCGGGGGAGGGCCTCTCACCATGGAGACAGAGCGGGGGAGGAGCCTGTCACCATGGAGACAGAGCGGGGGAGGGGCCTCTCACCATGGAGACAGAGCGGGGGAGGGGCCTGTCACCATGGAGACTGAGCGGGGGAGGGGCTGTCACCATGGAGACAGAGCGGGGGAGGGGCCTCTCACCATGGAGACAGAGCGGGGGAGGGGCCTGTCACCATGGAGACAGAGCGGGGGAGGGGGCCTCTCACCATGGAGACAGAGCGGGGGAGGAGACTGTCACCATGGAGACAGAGCGGGGGAGGGGCCTCTCACCATGGAGACAGAGCGGGGGAGGGGACTGTCACCATGGAGACAGAGCGGGGGAGTGAAGGAGTGGGGGCGGGGTCTCTTACCACGGTGATGGAAGTGGGGGCGGGGTCTGTTTCCAGGGTGACGGGAGTGGGGCGGGGTCTGTTACCAAGGTGACGGGAGTGGGGGTGGGGTCTGTTTCCAAGGTGACGGAGTGGGGGGCGGGGTCTGTTTCCAGAGTGACGGGAGTGGGGGCGGGGTCTTTTTCCAGGGTGACGGGAGTGGGGGTGGGGTCTGTTTCCAGGGTGACGGGAGTGGGGCGGGGTCTTTTTCCAGGGTGACGGGAGTGGGGGCGGGGTCTGTTTCCAGGGTGACGGAGTGGGGGCGGGGTCTGTTTCCAGGGTGACGGGAGTGGGGGCGGGGTCTGTTTCCAGGGTGACGGGAGTGGGGGCGGGGTCTTTTTCCAGGGTGACGGGATTGGGGGCGGTTTCTGTTTCCAGGGTGACGGGAGTGGGGGCGGGGTCTGTTTCCAGGGTGACGGGAGTGGGGGCGGGGTCTGTTTCCAGGGTGACGGGAGTGGGGGTGGGGTCTGTTTCCAAGGTGACGGAGTGGGGGCGGGGTCTGTTCCAGAGTGACGGGAGTGGGGGCGGGGTCTTTTTCCAGGGTGACGGGAGTGGGGGTGGGGTCTGTTTCCAGGGTGACGGGAGTGGGGGCGGGGTCTTTTTCCAGGGTGACGGGAGTGGGGGCGGGGTCTGTTTCCAGGGTGACGGGAGTGGGGGCGGGTCTGTTTCCAGGGTGACGGGAGTGGGGGCGGGGTCTGTTTCCAGGGTGACGGGAGTGGGGCGGGGTCTGTTTCCAGGGTGACGGGAGTGGGGGCGGGGTCTTTTTCCAGGGTGACGGGATTGGGGGCGGTTTCTGTTTCCAGGGTGACGGGAGTGGGGGCGGTGGTCTGTTTCCAGGGTGACGGGAGTGGGGGCGGGGTCTGTTTCCAGGGTGACGGGAGTGGGGGTGGGGTCTGTTTCCAGGGTGACGGGAGTGGGGGCGGGGTCTTTTTCCAGGGTGACGGGAGTGGGGGCGGGGTCTGTTTCCAGGGTGACGGAGTGGGGGCGGGGTCTGTTTCCAGGGTGACGGGAGTGGGGGCGGGGTCTGTTTCCAGGGTGACGGGAGTGGGGGCGGGGTCTGTTTCCAGGGTGACGGGAGTGGGGGCGGGGTCTTTTTCCAGGGTGACGGGATTGGGGGCGGTTTCTGTTTCCAGGGTGACGGGAGTGGGGCGGGGTCTGTTTCCAGGGTGACGGGAGTGGGGGCGGGGTCTGTTTCCAGGGTGACGGGAGTGGGGTCGGGGTCTGTTTCCAGGGTGACGGGAGTGGGGGCGGGGTCTGTTTCCAGGGTGACGGGAGTGGGGGCGGGGTCTGTTACCAGGTGACGGGAGTGGGGGCGGGGTCTGTTTCCAAGGTGACGGGAGTGGGGGCGGGGTCTGTTTCCACGGTGACGGGGAGTGGGGGCGGGTTCTGTTTCCAGAGTGACGGGAGTGGGGGCGGGGTCTGTTTCCAGGGTGACGGGAGTGGGGGCGGGGTCTGTTTCCAGGGTGACGGGAGTGCGGGCGGGGTCTGTTTCCAGGGTGACGGTATGTGGGGGCGGGGTCTGTTTCCAGGGTGACGGGAGTGGGGGCGGGGTCTGTTTCCAGGGTGATGGGAGTGGGGGCGGGGTCTGTTTCCAGGGTGACGGGAGTGGGGCGGGTCTGTTTCCAGGGTGACGGGAGTGGGGGCGGGGTCTGTTTCCAGGGTGACGGGAGTGGGGCGGGGTCTGTTTCCAGGGTGACGGGAGTGGGGGCGGGGTCTGTTTCCAGGGAGACGGGAGAGGGGGCGGGGTCTGTTTCCAGGGTGACGGGAGTGGGGGCGGGGTCTGTTTCCAGGGTGACGGTGTGGGGGCGGGGTCTGTTTCCAGGGGTGACGGGAGTGGGGCCGGGGTCTGTTTTCCAGGGTGACGGGAGTGGGGCGGGGTCTGAATCTTTCTGATTCTTTTATAATCCCTTTCAAACTAAAAGAATCCTGATAATTATTGATAATAATTTATAATAATTTATAAACATTTACTGACCTTTACAACCTTTATAACTGTTTATAATTCTTCCTCTCACTTTGTAAATCTTTATAATATTTATGATTGTCTGTGATTTATTATCCTTTATGAGATTTTATTCTCATTTATAATCTGTTACATTCACTGCCCTGGACAGAAAACATTGAAAATGATCCCGTGGATTACTCTCAATTCAAACAGATCACAGAGCATATCATTTAAAATGGCCGCAGCACATGTCGCGTAAAATGGCCGCAGTGAAGGTGACATCAAACAGACCACAGAGCATAACATTTAAAATGGACGCAGTGACCGGTGACATCAAACAGACCACAGTGCATATCATTTAAAATGGCCGTAGCACATGTCGCGTAAAATGGCCGCAGTGAAGGTGACATCAAACAGACACAGTGCATATCATTTAAAATGGCCACAGCACATGTCACGTAAAATGGCTGCAGTCAAGGTGACATCAACAGACCACAGAGCATAACATTTAAAATGGACGCAGTGACGGTGACATCAAACAGACCACAGTGCATATCAATTAAAATGGCCGTACCATATGTCACGTAAAATGGCCGCAGTGAAGGTGACATCAAACAGACCACAGAGCACATCATTTAGAATGGCCGCAGCACATGTCGCTTAAAATGGCCGCGGTGCAGGTGACATCAAACAGACAACAGTGCATATCATCAGATCGAACTGGCCTTTGTTAAAACCAGCTGGAGTGGTACTGAGTCCCACACACACACCAGGAAACAGCCAATTCAATCCAGACCTCTATTAATGCCAGCTGAGTAAAATAACTCCCATTTACACACCAGGAAAGAGCCAATTGAAACCGAGCCTATATTATCACCAGCTGGAGTGGTACTGAGTCCCACTGACACACCAGGAAAGAGCCAATTCAATGCAAACCTCTATTAATACCAGCTGGAGTGGTACTGAGTCCCACTGACACACAGGAAAGAGCCAATTCAATGCAAACCTCTATTAATACCAGCTGGAGTGGTACTGAGTCCCACTGACACACCAGGAAAGAGCCAATTCAATGCAAACCTCTATTAATGCCAGCTGGAGTGGTACTGAGCCCCACTCACACACCAGGAAAAAGCTAATAAAGCCAGACCGCCATGATACCAGCTGGAGTGGGACTGAGACCCACTCACACACCAGGAAAGAGATAGTTCATTCCAGGCTTCATTAATACTAGCTGAGTGGCACTGAGTCCCACTAACACCCCAGAAAGAGCCAATTCAGTCCAGGTCTCTATTAATACCAGCTGGAGTGGAATTAACTCCACTCACACAACAGGAAAGAGCAAATTCAATCCAGACCTCTATTAATACCAGCTGGAGTGGAGTTAACTCCCACTCACACACCAGGGAAAGAGCCAATTCAATGCAAACCTCTATTCATACCAGCTGGAGTGGTACTGAGTCCCACTCACTCCCCAGCAAAGAGCCAATTCAATCCAGGCCTCTATTAATACCAGCTGGAGTGGTACTGAGTCCACTTACACACCAGAAAGAGCCAATTCAACCCAAGCCTCTATTAATACCAGCTGGAGGGTACTGAGTCCACTCACACAGCAGGAAAGGGACAGTTCATTACAGGCCTCTATTAATACAGCTGGAGTGGCAGTGAGTCCCACTCACACCAGTAAAGAGCCAATTCAGTCCAGGTCTCTATTAATACCAGCTGGAGTGGAATTAACTCCCACTCACACAACAGGAAAGAGCAAATTCACCCAGACCTCTATTAATACCAGCTGGAGTGGCAGTGAGTCCCACTCACACACCAGTAAAGAGCCAATTCAGTCCAGGTCTCTATTAATACAGCTGGAGTGGAATTAACTCCCACTCACACACCAGAAAGAGACAATTCAATTCGACCTCTTTTAATACCAGCAGGAGTGGCACTAATCCCCACTCACTCACAAAAAAGAGCCAATTCAATCATGTCTCTATTAATAGCAGAAGGAGTGGAACTGAGCCCCCACTCACACACCAGGAAGTGGCTAACTCAATCCAGCCTCTATTAAATACCAGCTGGAGTGGTACTGAGTCCCACTCACACACCAGAAAGAGCCAATTGAATCCAGACCTCTATTAATACCAGCTGGAGTGGTACTGAGTCCCACACACACACCAGTTAATAGCCAAATCAATCCAGACCTCTATTCATACCAGCTGGAGTGGTACAGACTCCCACTCACACACCAGGAAAGAGCCAATTGAATCCAGACCTCTATTAATACCAGCTGGAGAGGTACTGAGTCCCACACACACACCAGTTAAGAGCCAAATCAATCCAGACCTCTATTCATACCAGCTGGAGTGGTACTGAGCCCCACTCACACACCAGGAAAGAGAGATTCAATCAGACCTCTATTAATACCAGCTGGAGTTCTACTGAACCCCACTCACACACCAGGAAAGAGCCAATTGAATCCAGAACACTAATTAATACCAGCTGGAATGGTACTGAGTCCCACTCACACACCAGGAAAGAGCCAATTGAATCCAGACCTCTATTAATACCAGCTGGAATGGTACTGAGTCCCACTCACACACCAGTTAAGAGCCAATTGAATCCAGACCTCTATCAATAACAGCTGGAGTGGTACAGACTCCCACTCACACACCAGGAAAGAGCCAATTGAATCCAGAACACTAATTAATACCAGCTGGAGTGGTACTGAGCCCCACTCACACACCAGGAAAGAGAGAATTCAATCCAGACCTCTATTAATACCAGCTGGAGTGGTACTGAACCCCACTCACACACCAGGAAAGAGCCAATTGAATCCAGAACACGAATTAATACCAGCTGGAGTGGTTCTGAGTCCCAATCACACACCAGGAAAGTGTCAATTCAATCCAGGCCTCTATTAATAACATTTGGAGTGGGACTGAATCCCACTCACACAGCAGAGAAGAGACAGCTCATTTCAAACATCTATAAATATCAGCTGGAATGGTATTGAACCCCACTCACCCACCCGGAAAGAGCGAATTCAGTCCAGACCTCTTAATCCCAGCTGGAGTGCGACTGATTCCAACTCACACAGCAGGAAAGGGACAGTTCATTCCAGGCCTCTACTAATCCCAGCTGGAGTGGTTCCGAGCCCCACTCACACACCAGGAAACAGCCAATTCAATCCAGACCTCCACAATACCAGCTGGAGTGCGACAGAGACCCACTCGCACAGCAGGAAAGGGACAGTTCATTCCAGGCCTCTACTAATCCCAGCTGGAGTGGTTCGGAGTCCCAATCACACACCAGGAAAGAGCCAAATCAATCCCAACCTCCACAATACCAGCTGGAGTGGAATTAACTCCCACTCACACACCAGGAAAGAGCCAATTCAAACCAGACCTCTATTAATACCAGCTGGAGTGGAATTAACTCCCACTCACACACCAGGAAAGAGCCAATTCAATCCAGCCCTCTATTAATACCAGCAGGAATGGTACTGAGCCCCACTCACACACCAGGAAAGAGCCAATTCAATCCAGACCTCTATTAATACCAGCTGGAGGGGTACTGAGTCCCACTCACACACCAGAAAGAGCCAATTCAATCCAGACCTCTATTAATACCAGCTGGAGGGGTACTGAGTCCCACTCACACACCAGAAAGAGCCAATTCAATCCAGACCTCTATTAATACCAGCTGGAGGGGTACTGAGTCCCACTCACACACCAGAAAGAGCCAATTCAATCCAGACCTCTATTAATACCAGCTGGAGGGGTACTGAGTCCCACTCACACACCAGAAAGAGCCAATTCAATCCAGACCTCTATTAATACCAGCTGGAGTGATACTGAGTCCCACTCACACACCAGGAGAGAGCCAATTCAATCCAGACCTCTATTAATAACAGCTGGAGTGGGACTGAATCCCACTCACACAGCAGAGAAGAGACAGTTCATTCCAGGACTCTATTAACACCGGGTGTTCTGGCACTGTGTCCCACTCACACACCAGAAAGAGCCAATTCATTCTAGGCCTCTATTAATACCAGCTGGAGTGATACTGATACTCACGGACACACCAGGAAAGAGACCATTCCATCCAGACCACTAATAATACCAGCAGGATGGTACTGAGCCCCCCTCAGGCACCAGCAAGAGCCAATTCAATCCAGACCTCTATTAATACCAGCTGGAGGGGTACTGAGTCCCACTCACACACCAGAAAGAGCCAATTCAATCCAGACCTCTATTAATACCAGCTGGAGGGGTACTGAGTCCCACTCACACACCAGAAAGAGCCAATTCAATCCAGACCTCTATTAATAACAGCTGGAGTGGTACTGAGTCCCAATCACACACCAGGAGAGAGCCAATTCAATCCAGACCTCTATTAATAACAGCTGGAGTGGTACTGAGTCCCACTCACACACCAGGAGAGAGCCAATTCAATCCAGACCTCTATTAATAACAGCTGGAGTGGTACTGAGTCCCACTCACTCACCAGGAAGGAGCCAATTCAATCCAGACCTCTATTAATACCAGCTGGAGGGGTACTGAGTCCCACTCACACACCAGAAAGAGCCAATTCAATCCAGACCTCTATTAATACCAGCTGGAGGGGTACTGAGTCCCACTCACACACCAGAAAGAGCCAATTCAATCCAGACCTCTATTAATACCAGCTGGAGGGGTACTGAGTCCCACTCACACACCAGAAAGAGCCAATTCAATCCAGACCTCTATTAATAACAGCTGGAGTGGTACTGAGTCCCAATCACACACCAGGAGAGAGCCAATTCAATCCAGACCTCTATTAATAACAGCTGGAGTGGTACTGAGTCCCACTCACTCACCAGGAAGGAGCCAATTCAATCCAGACCTCTAATAATACCAGCTGGAGTGGGACTGAATCCCACTCACACACCAGAAAGAGCCAATTCATTCTAGGCCTCTATTAATACCAGCTGGAGGGGTACTGAGTCCCCTCACACACCAGAAAGAGCCAATTCAATCCAGGCTTCTATTAATACCAGCTGGAATGGTACTGAGCCCCACACACACACCAGGAAAGAGCGAATTCAGTCCAAACATATTTAATCCCAGCTGGAGTGCGACTGATTCCCACACACACAGCAGGAAAGAGCGAATTCAGTCCAAACATCTTTTAATCCCAGCTGGAGTGCGACTGATTCCCACTCACACAGCAGGAAAGGGACAGTTCATTCCAGGCGTCTATTTAATCAGTTGGAGTGGTACTGAGCCCCACACACACACCAGAAGAGCCAATTCAATCCAGGCTTCTATTAATACCAGCTGGAATGGTACTGAGCCCCACTCACACACCAGGAAAGAGCGAATTCAGTCCAAACATCTTTTAATCCCAGCTGGAGTGCGACTGATTCCCACACACACAGCAGGAAAGAGCGAATTCAGTCCAAACATCTTTTAATCCCAGCTGGAGTGCGACTGATTCCCACTCACACAGCAGGAAAGGGACAGTTCATTCCAGGCGTCTATTTAATCAGTTGGAGTGGTACTGAGCCCCACACACACACCAGAAGAGCCAATTCAATCCAGGCTTCTATTAATACCAGCTGGAATGGTACTGAGCCCCACTCACACACCAGGAAAGAGCGAATTCAGTCCAAACATCTTTTAATCCCAGCTGGAGTGCGACTGATTCCCACACACACAGCAGGAAAGAGCGAATTCAGTCCAAACATCTTTTAATCCCAGCTGGAGTGCGACTGATTCCCACTCACACAGCAGGAAAGGGACAGTTCATTCCAGGCGTCTATTTAATCAGTTGGAGTGGGACTGAGCCCCACACACACTAGAAAGAGCCAATTCAATCCAGGCTTCTATTAATACCAGCTGGAGGGGTACTGAGTCCCAGTCACAAACCAGGAAAGGGACAGTTCATTCCAGGCCTCTACTAATCCCAGCTGGAGTGGTTCTGAGCCCCAATCACACACCAGGAAACAGCCAATTCAATCCAGACCTCCATAATACCAGCTGGAGTGGAATTAACTCCCACTCATACACCAGGAAAGAGCTAATTCAATCCAGACCTCTATTAATACCAGCAGGAATGGTACTGAGCCCCACTCAGACACCAAAAAGAGCCAATTAAATCCAGCCCTCTATTAATACCAGCTGGAGGGATACTGAGTCCCAGTCACAAACCAGGAAAGGGACAGTTCATTCCAGGCCTCTATTAATACTTCTGGAGTGCTACTGAGTCCCATTCACACTCCAGAAAGAGCCAATTCAATCCAGACCTCTTTTAATACCAGCTGGAGTGGTTCTGAGCCCCAATCACACACCCGGAAAGAGCCAATTCAATGCAGGCCTCTATTAGTAACATTTGGAGTGGGACTGAATCCCACTCACACAGCAGAGAAGAGACAGTTCATTCCAGGACTCTATTAACTCCGGGTGATCTGGCACTGTGTCCCACTCACACACCAGGAAAGGGACAGTTCATTCCAAACATCAATCAATACCAGCTGGAGTGGTACTGAGCTGCCCCACTCACCCACCAGGAAAGAGCCAATTCAATCCAGACCTCTATTAATACCAGCTGGAGTGGTACTGAACCACACTCACCCACCAGGAATGAGCCAATTCTACCCAGACCACTATTAATAACAGATGGGGTGGTACTGAGTCCCACTCACCCACCAGGAAAGAGCCAATTCTACCCAGACCACTATTAATAACAGATGGGGTGGTACTGAGCCGCCCCACTCACACACCAGGAATGAGCCAATTCTACCCAGACCACTATTAATAACAGATGGGGTGGTACTGAGTCCCACTCACCCACCAGGAAAGAGCCAATTCTACCCAGACCACTATTAATAACAGATGGAGTGGTACTGAGTCCCACTCACACACAAGGAAAGGGACAGTTCATTCCAAACATCAATCAATACCAGCTGGAGTGGTACTGAGCCGCCCCACTCACCCACCAGGAAAGAGCCAATTCAATCCAGACCACTATTAATAACAGATGGGGTGGTACTGAGTCCCACTCACCCACCAGGAAAGAGCCAATTCTACCCAGACCACTATTAATAACAGATGGGGTGGTACTGAGTCCCACTCACCCACCAGGAAAGAGCCAATTCTACCCAGACCACTATTAATAACAGATGGAGTGGTACTGAGTCCCACTCACACATCAGGAATGAGCCAATTCTACCCAGACCACTATTAATAACAGATGGGGTGGTACTGAGTCCCACTCACCCACCAGGAAAGAGCCAATTCTACCCAGACCACTATTAATAACAGATGGAGTGGTACTGAGTCCCACTCACACACCAGGAATGAGCCAATTCTACCCAGACCACTATTAATAACAGATGGGGTGGTACTGAGTCCCACTCACACACCAGGAATGAGCCAATTCTACCCAGACCACTATTAATAACAGATGGGGTGGTACTGAGTCCCACTCACACACCAGGAAAGAGCCAATTCAATACAGACCACTATTAATACCAGCTGGAGTGGTACTGAGTCCCACTCACCCACCAGGAATGAGCCAATTCAATACAGGCTTCTATTAATACCGGCTGGAGTGGTACTGAACCCCACTCACACACCAGGAATGAGCCAATTCAATACAGGCTTCTATTAATACCAGCTGGAATGGTACTGAACCCCACTCACCCACCAGGAATGAGCCAATTCTACCCAGACCACTATTAATAACAGATGGGGTGGTACTGAGTCCCACTCACACACCAGGAAAGAGCCAATTCAATACAGACCACTATTAATACCAGCTGGAGTGGTACTGAGTCCCACTCACCCACCAGGAATGAGCCAATTCAATACAGGCTTCTATTAATACCAGCTGGAATGGTACTGAGTCCCACTCACACACCAGGAATGAGCCAATTCTACCCAGACCACTATTAATAACAGATGGGGTGGTACTGAGTCCCACTCACACACCAGGAAAGAGCCAATTCAATACAGACCACTATTAATACCAGCTGGAGTGGTACTGAGTCCCACTCACCCACCAGGAATGAGCCAATTCAATACAGGCTTCTATTAATACCGGCTGGAGTGGTACTGAACCCCACTCACCCACCAGGAATGAGCCAATTCTACCCAGACCACTATTAATAACAGATGGGGTGGTACTGAGTCCCACTCACACATCAGGAATGAGCCAATTCTACCCAGACCACTATTAATACCAGCTGGAGTGGTACTGAGTCCCACTCACACATCAGGAATGAGCCAATTCAATCCAGACCACTATTAATAACAGATGGGGTGGTACTGAGTCCCACTCACCCACCAGGAATGAGCCAATTCAATACAGGCTTCTATTAATACCGGCTGGAGTGGTACTGAACCCCACTCACCCACCAGGAAAGAGCCAATTCTACCCAGACCACTATTAATAACAGATGGGGTGGTACTGAGTCCCACTCACACACCAGGAAAGAGCCAATTCTACCCAGACCACTATTAATAACAGATGGGGTGGTACTGAGTCCCACTCACCCACCAGGAATGAGCCAATTCAATACAGGCTTCTATTAATAACAGATGGGGTGGTACTGAGTCCCACTCACCCACCAGGAATGAGCCAATTCTACCCAGACCACTATTAATACCAGCTGGAGTGGTACTGAGTCCCACTCACCCACCAGGAATGAGCCAATTCTACCCAGACCACTATTAATAACAGATGGGGTGGTACTGAGTCCCACTCACACATCAGGAATGAGCCAATTCAATCCAGACCACTATTAATAACAGATGGGGTGGTACTGAGTCCCACTCACACACCAGGAAAGAGCCAATTCTACCCAGACCACTATTAATAACAGATGGGGTGGTACTGAGTCCCACTCACACATCAGGAATGAGCCAATTCTACCCAGACCACTATTAATAACAGATGGGGTGGTACTGAGTCCCACTCACACACCAGGAATGAGCCAATTCAATACAGGCCTCTATTAATACCGGCTGGAGTGGTACTGAACCCCACTCACCCACCAGGAATGAGCCAATTCTACCCAGACCACTAATCGAATTTAGAATTAGAACATTACAGTGCAGTACAGGCCCTTCGGCCCTCGATGTTGCGCCGACCTGTGAAAACATCTGACCTACACTATTCCATTTTCATCCATATGTCTATCCAATGACCACTTAAATGCCCTAAACGTTGGCGTATCTACTACTGCTGCAGGCAGGGCGTTCCACGCCCTTACTACTCTCTGAGTAAAGAAACTACCTCTCACATCTGTCCTATATCTATCACCCCTCAACTTGAAGCTATGTCCCCTCGTGTTTTCCATCTCCATCCGAGGAAAAAGACTCTCACTATCCACCCTATCTAACCCTCTGATTATCTTATATGTCTCTAGTAAGTCACCTCTCCTCCTCCTTCTCTCCAACGAAAACAACCTCAAGTCCCTCAGCCTTTCCTCGTAAGACCTTCCCTCCATACCAGGTAACATCCTAGTAAATCTCCTCTGCACCCTTTCCAAAGCTTCCACATCCTTCCTATAATGCGGTGACCAGAACTGCACGCAATACTCCAGGTGCGGTCTCACCAGAGTTTTGTACAGCTGCAGCATGACCTCGTGGCTCCGAAACTCGATCCCCCTACTAATAAAAGCTAACACACCATATGCCTTCTTAACAGCCCTATTAACCTGGGTAGCAACTTTCAGGGATTTATGCACCTGGACACCAAGATCTCTCTGTTCATCTACACTCCCAAGAATCTTCCCATTAGCCCAGTACTCTGCATTCCTGTTACTCCTTCCAAAGTGAATCACCTCACACTTTTCCGCATTAAACTCCATTTGCCATCTCTCAGCCCAGCTCTGCAGCCTATCTATGTCCCTCTGTACCCTACAACACCCTTCGGCACTATCCACAACTCCACCGACCTTCGTGTCATCCGCAAATTTACTAACCCACCCTTCTACACCCTCTTCCAGGTCATTTAGAAAAATGACAAACAGCAGTGGCCCCAAAACAGATCCTTGCGGTACACCACTAGTAACTATACTCCAGGATGAACATTTACCATCAACCACCACCCTCTGTCTTCTTTCAGCTAGCCAATTTCTGATCCAAAGCTCTAAATCACCTTCAATCCCATACTTCTGTATTTTCTGCAATCGCCTACCGTGGGGAACCTTATCAAACGCCTTACTGAAATCCATATACACCACATCCACTGCTTTACCCTCATCCACCTGTTTGGTCACCTTCTCGAAAAACTCAATAAGGTTTGTGAGGCACGACCTACCCGTCACAAAACCGTGCTGACTATCTCTAATGAACTTATTCTTTTCAAGATGATTATAAATCCTGTCTCTTGTAACCTTTTCCAACATTTTACCCACAACCGAAGTAAGGCTCACAGGTCTATAATTACCAGGGCTGTCTCTACTCCCCTTCTTGAACAAGGGGACAACATTTGCTATCCTCCAGTCTTCCGGCACTATTCCTGTCGACAATGACGACATAAAGATCAAGGACAAAGGCTCTGCAATCTCCTCCCTAGCTTCCCTGAGAATCCTAGGATAAATCCCATCTGGCCCAGGGGACTTATCTATTTTCACACTTTCCAAAATTGATAACACCTCCTCCTTGTGAATCTCAATCCCATCTAGCCTAGTAGCCTGAATCTCAGTATTCTCCTCAACAAAATTTTCATTCTCTACTGTAAATACTGACGCAAAATATTCATTTAACGCTTCCCCTATCTCCTCTGATTCCACACACAACTTCCCACTAATATCCTTGAGTGGCCCTAATCTAACTCTAGTCATTCTTTTATTCCTGATATACCTATAGAAAGCCTTAGGGTTTTCCTTGATCCTATCCGCCAATGACTTATCGTGTCCTCTCCTTGCTCTTCTTAGCTCTCCCTTTAGATCCTTCCTGGCTAGCTTGTAACTCTCAAGCGCCCTAACTGAGCCTTCACGTCTCATCCTAACATAAGCCTTCTTCTTCCTCTTGATAAGCGCTTCAACTTCTTTAGTAAACCACGGCTCCCTCGCTCGACAACTTCCTCCCTGCCTGACAGGTACATACTTATCAAGGACACACAGTAGCTGCTCCTTGAATAAGCTCCACATTTCGATTGTTCCCATCCCCTGCAGTTTCCTTCCCCATCCTACACATCCTAAATCCTGCCTAATCGCGTCATAATTTCCTTTCCCCCCGCTATAATTTTTGCCCTGCGGTATATACCTGTCCCTGCCCATCGCTAAGGTAAACCTAACCGAATTGTGATCACTATCACCAAAGTGCTCACCTACATCTAAATCTCACACCTGGCCGGGTTCATTTCCCAGTACCAAATCCAATGTGGCATCGCCCCTGGTTGGCCTGTCTACATACTGTGTCAGAAAACCCTCCTGCACACACTGGACAAAAACTGACCTATCTAAAGTACTTAATAACAGCTGGAGTGGTACTGAGTCCCACTCACACACCAGGAAAGAGCCAATTCAATCCAGACTTGTGGCAAAGGGGAGTTGGAGTGAGGAGTGGAGAGTGGGGGAGGGCAGTGGGGGAGGGGAGTGGGGGATGGGA
Organism: Heterodontus francisci; assembly: GCF_036365525.1. Lineage (NCBI taxonomy): Eukaryota > Metazoa > Chordata > Chondrichthyes > Heterodontiformes > Heterodontidae > Heterodontus > Heterodontus francisci. The sequence goes on along the minus strand of NW_027141400.1, from coordinate 28,034 downwards.
GAGGAGGGGAGTGGGGAGGGGAGTGGGGGAGCGAAGTGGGAAGAGGAGTGGAGAGGGGAGTGGAGGTGAGAGGGGAGGGGAGTGTGTGAGGGGTGAGGAATAGGGGAAATGGAAGTGGAGTGGGGGTGCGGAGGGGAGTGGAGGGGAGAGGTCGAGGTGAGTGGAGGAGGGGTGAGGGATAGGGGAGTGAAAAGTGGAGTGATGAAAGGAGTGGGGGAGGGGTGTACGGGAGTGGAGATTGGGGGACGAGAGTGGAGAGTGGGAAGTGGTGGAATTGAGTCGGGAGTGGGGAGTGGGGGAGAAGAGTGGAGAGGAGGCGTAGTGGGGGAGGAGAGAGGAGGCACGTGTGGGAGGGGTGGGGAGAGGAGGCGAGTGGGAGAGGGGAGGGGAGAGGAGGCGTGTGGGGGAGGGGAGGGGAGAGGAGGCGAGTGGGAGAGGGGAGGGGAGAGGAGGCGTGTGGGGGAGGGGAGGGGAGAGGAGGCGTAGTGGGGGAGGAGAGAGGAGGCAAGTGTGGGAGGGGAGGGGAGAGGAGGCGAGTGGGAGAGGGGAGGGGAGAGGAGGCGTGTGGGGGAGGGGAGGGGAGAGGAGGCAAGTGGGGGAGGGGAGAGTTGTGGAGTGGGGGAGGGGAGGGGAGAGTTGTGGAGTGGGAGGAGAGAGGGGGAGTGGGAGGGCTTTGGGGGAGGGGTGTGGGACATGCGGGAGGTCAGTTGGGAGTGGAAGAGTGGAGGAGGGGAGTAGAGGAGGGGAGTGGGGAGTGGGGAGTGAGAGGGGTGGGGGAATTGGGAGTTGGGGAGGGGAGTTGGAGTGTGTTGTATGTGAGTGGGGAGTGAGGAGTGGGGATTGGAGGAGGTGAGTGGGGAGTTGGGGAGGGGAGTGGGGGAGTGGAGTGGGGTAAGGGAGTGGGGGAAGGGAGTGGGGGAAGGGAGTGGGGGAATGGAGTGGGGAGTGAGGAGGGGGAGTGGGGGAGGGGCGTGGAGAGTGCGGGAGGGGAGTGAGGAGGAGGAGTGGGGGTGGGAGAGTGGGAATGTGACTTGGGAAGGGAGTGAGGATGGGGAGTGGGGGTGGGGAGTGGGGAGGTGAGTTGGGAGCGCAGGAGTGAGAGTGGGGAAAGGATTGTGTGTGGGTGTGGTTGTGGGGAGAGGTAAGGAGGGCAATGAGGAGTGGGGGTGGGAAGTGGGGGAGGGGGGTGGGGGAGAGGAGTGGAGAGTGGGAGAGGGGAGTGGTGGACGGGAGTTTAGAGTGGGATAGGGGAGTGGAGAGTGGGGGAAATTGAGTCTGGAGTGGAGAGTGGGGGAGGGAAGTGGGTAGTGGAGAATGGGGGAGTGGAGTGAGGACTGGGGGTGGGGAGTGGGGTGTGGGGGAGTGGAGTGGGGAGTGAGGAGTGGGGTGTGGAGGAGCGTTGCGGGGTGTGGGGGTGGGGGTGGGTGATGGGAGTGGGGAGTGGGGTAGGGGAGTGGGGTTGTGAGATGGGAGTGTGGAGTGGGGGAGGGGAGTGAGGAGTCGGGGAGGGAATGTGCAGTGGGGAGTAGGTGTGGGGGGTGGGGTGTGGGGTAGGGGAGTGGTCAGTGGGTGACATGAATGAGGAGTAGGGAGGGGAGTGTGGAGTTGGAAGTGGAGTTGGGAGTGAGGAGTGGGCAGTGGGGTAGTGGGGCGTGATGTGGGGAGAGAGGAGTGGGGAGTGATGGAGTGGGGAGTGGAGTGAGGAGTGGGGAGTGGGGTTGGGGAAGGGATGGTTGAGAGGGGAGTGTGTGAGGGGAGTGGAGAGTGAGGAGTAGAGTGGGGAGTGAGTAGTGGGCAGTGGGGGAGTGGGGAATGGTGTGGGGAGTGAGGAGTAGTGAGTGGATTGGGGAGTGAGGAGTGGGGAGTGAGGAGTGAGGAGTGGGGAGTTGAGTGGGGAGTGAGAAGTGGGGAGTGAGAAGTGGGGAGTGAGAAGTGGGGAGTGAGGGAGTGGAGTGAGAAGTGGGTAGTAGGGAGTGGGGGAGTGGAGAGGGGAGTGAGGAGTGGGGTGTGGGGGAGGGGAGTTGGGAGTGGGGGAGGGGAGTGGGGAGTGGGTGAGGGAGTGGGGTTTGTCGGAGGGGAGTGAGGAGTGGGGGAGGGGAGTGAGCAGTGCGGGAGGGGATTGGGGATTGGGTAGTTGGGGAGGGGAGTGGTAAGTCGGTGAGGGGAGTGGGGGAGGGGAGTGAGGAGTGGGGAGTGGAGTGGGGAGTGAGGAGTGGAGAGTGGGGGAGAGGTGAGTGGGGGAGTGGGGAGTGAGGAGTCAGGGAGTGGGGAGTGAGGAGTCGGGGAGTGGGGAGTGGAGTGGGGAGTGAGGAGTGGGTGAGTGGGGGAGTGGGGAGGTGGTGGGGTGTGTAGGAGTGGAGTGATAGAGGGGCAGGGCCTTGTCGGGGAGGGGGAGTGCGGCGGGGTGTGGGGGAGAGGAGTAAGGGAGGGTAGTGGGGAGGATAGTGGGGGAGGGTAGAGGGGAGTGGGGGAGTGGAGGGGGAGGTGAGGGGAATGGAGAGTGAGGACAGGGGAGTGAGGAGTGGGGAGTGGGGGAGGGGAGTGTGGAGTGCGGGAAGGGAGTGGGGAGGGAGAGGGGGTGAGGGGTTAGAACAAAGAACAAAGAACAAAGATAATTGCAGCACAGGAACAGGCCCTTCGGCCCTCCAAGCCTGCGCCGATCCAGATCCTCTATCTAAACATGTCGCCTATTTTCTAAGGTTCTGTATCTCTTTTCTTCCTGCCCATTCATGTATCTGTCTAGATACATCTTAAAAGACTCCATCGTGCCCGCGTCTACCACCTCCGCTGGCAATGCGTTCCAGGTGCCCACCACCCTCTGCGTAAAGAACTTTCCACGCATATCCCCCCTAAACATTTCCCCTTTCACTTTGAACTCGTGTCCTCTAGTAATTGAATCCCCCACTCTGGGAAAAAGCTTCTTGCTATCCACCCTGTCTATACCTCTCATGATTTTGTACACCTCAGTCAGGTCCCCCCTCAACCTCCGTCTTTCTAATGAAAATAATCCTAATCTACTCAACCTCTCTTCATAGCTAGCGCCCTCCATACCAGGCAACATCCTGGTGAACCTCCTCTGCATCCTCTCCAAAGCATCCACATCCTTTTGATAATGTGGTGACCAGAACTGCACGCAGTATTCCAAATGTGGCCGAACCAAAGTCCTATACAACTGTAACATGACCTGCCAACTCTTGTACTCAATACCCCGTCCGATGAAGGAAAGCATGCCGTATGCCTTCTTGACCACTCTATTTACCTGCGTTGCCACCTTCAGGGAACAATGGACCTGAACACCCAGATCTCTCTGGACATCAATTTTCCCCAGGACTTTTCCATTTACTGTCTTGTTCACTCTTGAATTAGATCTTCCAAAATGCATCACCTCGCATTTGCCCTGATTGAACTCCATCTGCCATTTCTCTGCCCAACTCTCCAATCTATCTATATTCTGCTGTATTCTCTGACAGTCCCCTTCACTATCTGCTACTCCACCAATCTTAGTGTCGTCTGCAAACTTGCTAATCAGTCCACCTATACTTTCCTCCAAATCATTAATGTATATCACAAACAACAGTGGTCCCAGCAGTGTCCCTGTGGAACACCACTGGTCACACGTCTCCATTTTGAGAAACTCCCTTCTACTGCTACTCTCTGTCTCCTGTTGCCCAGCCAGTTCTTTATCCATCTAGCTAGTACACCTTGGACCCCATGCGCCTTCACTTTCTCCATCAGCCTGCCATGGGGAACCTTATCAAATGCCTTACTGAAGTCCATGTATATGACATCGACAGCCCTTCCCTCATCAATCAACTTTGTCACTTCCTCAAAGAATTCTATTAAGTTGGTAAGACATGACCTTCCCTGCACAAAACCATGTTTCCTATCACTGATAAGCCCATTTTCTTCCAAATGGGAATAGATCCTATCCCTCAGTATCTTCTGCAGCAGCTTCCCTACCACGGACGTCAGGCTCACCGGTCTATAATTACCTGGATTATCCCTGCTACCCTTCTTAAACAAGGGGACAACATTAGCAATTCTCCAGTCCTCCGGGACCTCACCCGTGTGTAAGGATGCTGCAAAGATATCTGTTAAGGCCCCAGCTATTTCCTCTCTCGCTTCCCTCAGTAACCTGGGATAGATCCCATCCGGACCTGGGGACTTGTCCACCTTAATGCCTTTTAGAATACCCAACACTTCCTCCCTCCTTATACCGACTTGACCTAGAGTAATCAAACATCTGTCCCTAACCTGAACATCCGTCATGTCCCTCTCCTCGGTGAATACCGATGCAAAGTACTCGTTTAGAATCTCACCCATTTTCTCTGAGTCCAAGCATAACATTCCTTCTTTGTCCTTTAGTGGGCCAATCCTTTCTCTAGTTACCCTCTTTCTCCTTATATATGAATAAAAGGCTTTGGGATTTTCCTTAACCCTGTTTGCTAAAGATATTTCATGACCCCTTTTAGCCCTCTTAATTCCTCGTTTCAGATTGGTCCTACATTCCCGATATTCTTTCAAAGCTTCGTCTTTCATCAGCCGCCTAGACCTTATGTATGCTTCCTTTTTCCTCTTAGCTAGTCTCACAATTTCACCTGTCATCCATGGTTCCCTAATCTTGCCATTTCTATCCCTCATTTTCACAGGAACATGTCTCTCCTGAACGCTAATCAACCTCTCTTTAAAAACCTCCCACATATCAAATGTGGATTTACCTTCAAACAGCTGCTCCCAATCTACATTTCCCAGCTCCTGCCGAATTTTGGTATAGTTGGCCTTCCCCCAATTTAGCACTCTCCCTTTTGGACCACTCTCATCTTTGTCCATGAGTATTTTAAAGCTTACGGAATTGTGATCACTATTCCCAAAGTAGTCCCCTACTGAAACTTCAACAACCTGGCCGGGCTCATTCCCCAACACCAGGTCCAGTATGGCCCCTTCCCGAGTTGGACTATTTACATACTGCTCTAGAAAACCCTCCTGGATGCTCCTTACAAATTCTGCTCCATCTGGACCTCTAACATTAAGTGAATCCCAGTCAATGTTGGGAACATTAAAATCTCCTATCACCACCACCCTGTTGCTCCTACATCTTTCCATAATCTGTTTACATATTTGTACCTCTATCTCACGCTCGCTGTTGGGAGGCCTGTAGTACAGCCCCAACATTGTTACCGCACCCTTCCTATTTCTGAGTTCTGTCCATTTTGCCTCACTGCTCGAGTCCTCCATAGTGCCCTCCTTCAGCACAGCTGTGATATCCTCTTTGACCAGTAATGCAACTCCTCCACCCCTTTTACCTCCCTCTCTATCCCACCTGAAGCATCGATATCCTGGGATATTTAGTTGCCAATCATGCCCTTCCCTCAACCAAGTCTCAGTAATAGCAATAACATCATACTCCCAGGTACTAATCCAAGCCCTAAGTTCATCTGCCTTACCAACTACACTTCTTGCATTAAAACAAATGCACCTCAGACCACCAGTCCCTTTATATTCATCATCTGCTCCTTGCCTGCTCTTCCCCTTAGTCACACTGACATCATTATCTAGTTCCTTACAGGCTTTTGTTACTACCTCCTTACTGTCAACTGACCTCAATTGGTTCCCATCCCCCTGCCACATTAGTTTAAACCCTCCCCAACAGCGTTAGCAAAAGCACCTCCAAGGACATTGGTTCCAGTCCGGCCCAGGTGTAGACCGTCCAATTTGTAATAGTCCCACCTCCCCCAGAACTGGTCCCAATGTCCCAAAAATCTGAACCCCTCCCTCCTGCACCATCTCTCAAGCCACGCATTCATCCTGACTATTCTTTCATGTTTACTCTGACTATCACGTGGCACTGGTAGTAATCCTGAGATTACTACCTCTGAGGTCCTACTTTTTAACTTGGCTCCTAACTCCCTAAACTCTGCTTGTAGGACCTCATCCCGTGTCTTACCTATATCATTGGTGCCTATGTGCACAATGACAACTGGCTGTTCACCCTCCCCCTTTAGAATGTTCTGCAGCCGATCTGAGACATCCCTGACCCGTGCACCTGGGAGGCAACATACCATTCGGGAGCCTCGTTTTCGACCACAGAACCGCCTATCTACTCCCCTTACAATCGAATCCCCTACGACTATAGCCCTTCCACTCTTTTTCCCGCCCCTCTGAACAGCAGAGCCAGCCACGGTGCCATGGACCTGGCTACTGCTGCCTTCCCCTGGTGAGCCATCTCCCTCAACAGTATCCAAAACGGTATACTTGTTTTGGAGGGAGATGACCGCAGGGGACTCCTGCGCTGCCTTCCTGCTCTTTCTCTGCCTTTTGGTCACCCATTCCCTTTCTCCCTCAGCAATCCTAATCTGCGGTGTGACCAATTCGCTAAACGTGCTATCCACGACCTCCTCAGCATCGCGCATGCTCCAAAGTGAGTCCATCCGCAGCTCGAGAGCCGTCATGCGGTCAAACAAGAGCTGCAGCTGGACACACTTCCTGCACGTGAAGGAGCCAGGGTCATCAGCCATGTCCCTGAGCTCCCACATTGAGCAAGAGGAGCATGACACGGGTCTGAGATCTCCTGCCATTTTTAATCTTAAGTTTAAACTTAGTTAAATGAAAAAGGAACGAAAAGTTTTTACCAATCACAATAAAACCAGAGAAATCGAAAAAGCCTTACCTTATAAACACCCCACCGAGTCCTTTTTTTTTTGGTTAGAGGAGGAGGGCGGGTGGGAGACACTACAAGTGTGGTGTCTCGGGTTCAGAAACCGCCCAAATATATAGTGTTTTACTTACCCAGCAGCCCCCTGGCCTCCGCCGAAAAACAAAAGGAAATTAAATTTACTTTCAAACTGACCTTCCCAGCTGCTCACTCGCTCACTCACTGCTCCCGAAAAAGCTGCTGCAATGAAAGGAAAGTTATTTTAAACCGCCCAAATATATAGTGTTTTACTTACCCAGCAGCCCCCTGGCCTCCGCCGAAAAACAAAAGGAAATTAAATTTACTTTCAAACTGACCTTCCCAGCTGCTCACTCGCTCACACGCTGCTCCCGAAAAAGCTGCTGCAATGAAAGGAAAGCTATTTTAAACCGCCCAAATATATAGTGTTTTACTTACCCAGCAGCCCCCTGGCCTCCGCCGAAAAACAAAAGGAAATTAAATTTACTTTCAAACTGACCTTCCCAGCTGCTCACTCGCTCACACGCTGCTCCCGAAAAAGCTGCTGCACTGAAAGGAAAGTTATTTTAAACCGCCCAAATATATAGTGTTTTACTTACCCAGCAGCCCCCTGGCCTCCGCCGAAAAACAAAAGGAAATTAAATTTACTTTCAAACTGACCTTCCCAGCTGCTCACTCGCTCACTCACTGCTCCCGAAAAAGCTGCTGCACTGAAAGGTTAGGGAGGGTAGTGAGGGTGGAGAGTGAGGGGTGCGGTGTTGAGGAGGGTAGTGCGGAGTGAGGAGTGGGGTAGGGATGAGCGGATTGTGGGAGAGGAGTGGGGGAGGGTGGTGGGGAGGGGAGTGGGGGAGGGGAGTGAGGGAGGGGGAATTGTGGAGGGGAGTGGGGGAGATGGAGTGGGCGAGGCAGATAGGCAAGTGGGGGAGGGGAGTGGAGAGTGAGGAGTGGGGGAGGGGTGAGCGGAGTAGGTGAGGGGTGTGGATGAGGGGAGTGGGGAGGGGAGTGAAGGATGGAAGTGAGGGACGAGAGTTGAGAAGTGGAGTGGGAGAGGGGAGTGCGGTAGTGGAGCGGGGAGTGAGGGAGGGGAGGGTGATGTGAGTGGGGGAGGGGCAGTGGGATTCAGGGATGGGAGTGGGGAAGGAGAAGGAGTGTGAGGGGGAGAAGGAGGTGAGTGGGAAGTGTACGGTAGGGGAGAGTGGAGTGGGGAGTGGAGTGGAGGATGGGAGTGAGGGAGGAGAGTGGGGGAGTGGTGAAGCGGAATGAAGGAGGGGGAGGGGGAGCGGTGTGGGTGAGGGTAATAGGGGACAGAAGTGTGGGAGGGGAGTGGGGGAGGGGAAGGGGAGTGGGAGACGGGAGGGGAGGAGGGAGGGGTGCGGGGAGCGGAATGGGGGTGGGCAGTGGGGGAGGGGAGTGGGGAGGGGAGTGGGGGAGGGTAGTGGAGGTTGGGGGTAGGGGAAGGGAGGCAGAAGAGGAGTGGGGAGGTGCTGGGGAGTGTAGGAGGGGGTGTTGCGTGAGGGGGAAAGGGAGGGAAGGGTTGATGGGACTAGGGGAAAGGTGTGGGGGAAGGGATTGGGGATGGGGCGTGAGGGAGGGGGAGGGCAGAGCAGAAGGGGCACGGGGGAGGGAGAGTGGGGGAGGGTGAGTGGGATTGGGGGAGGGTAGTGGGGAGTGAGAGGGAGTGTGAGGGGAGAGGGTGGTGAGTGGGCGGTAAAGGGGACGGGAGAGAGGAGTAGGAACTAGAGTGGAGGATGCGAGTGAGGGAGGAGAGTGGGGAGTGTGGGAGGGGAGTGCAGGGGGTTGGGGAGGGGAGTAGGGGAGGGGACTGGGCAGGGGAGGGTGAGGGGAGCAGGGAGAGGAATGTGCAAGGTGGCAGTGAGAGTGGAGTGGGAAATGGGAGTGAGTTTGCAGTGTTGGTTAGGGGACGGAAGAGGGGTGTGGGGAAGGGAGGTGAGTTGGTAGGGCAGTGGAGAAGGGATGTGGGGAAGGGGACTCGTGGAGGGTAACGGGGTAGGTGGATGGTAGTGGGGGAGGTGAGTGGCGGAGGGAAATGGGGTTAGCCAATGAGGAGTAGGGTAGGTGAGTGGTGGAGGGGATTGGGGAGGGGAGAAGGGGAGAGGGAAGGGAGTGGGGGAATAGAGTGGGGAAGGGGAGGGGGAAGGGCAGGGAGGGGGATGGGAGTGGTAGAGGGGGAGCAGGAAGGGAATAAGGGAGGGAAGTGGGGTGGGGTGCAGGGAACAGGGAGGGGAGTTGGGGAGTGGGGGTGCAAAGTTAGGGGAGTGGGGGAGGGTGAGTGGGGCAGGGGGAGGGTTGTGGGGAGGGAGAGGGGATGTGAGGGGGAGAGGGTGGTGAGTGAAAGGGTGTACGGGAGGGGAGAGAGGAGTGAGGAGTGGAGTGGCGGATGGGAGTGAGGCAGGAGAGTAGTGGAGTGGGGGAGGGAGTGGGGAATGGGGTCTTGGAGTGGGGGAGTGGAGTGAGGATGTGAGTGGAGGAGGGGGATGTGAGAAGTTAAGGGGAGTGATGCAGGGGAAGGGGAGTAGGGGAGAGGGGGAGTGGGGAGGGGTAGGGAATGGGAGACGGGAGTGAGTGTGCAGAGTGTGGTGGGGAGGGGGAGGGAGGGGAGTGGAGTGAGGAAAGGAGGGGAGTGGACAGGGAAGTGGAGAAGGGGACTCGCGGAGGGTAGTGGGGGAGGTGTGGGGTAGTGGGGGAGGGTAGTGGGGAAGGGTACTGGGGGAGGGTAGTGAAAGATGGGAATGGCGGAGAGGAGTGGGGGAGGCCGATGAGAAGTAGGGGGTGGGTGTTGTGGAAGGGATTGGGGAGGGGGTAAGGCGGAAGGGGGAAGGGGAGATGGAAGGGAGTGGGGGAATAGAGTGGGGAGGGAGGGGGAAGGGCGGGGAGGGGGAGTAGGGGAGTGGGGAGGGGGAGGGAAGTGGGAGATGCAGGTGAGTGTGCAGCGTGTGGTGCGGGAGGGGAGAGGGGTGTGGAGTGGGGAAAGGAGGCGAGTGGACAGGGCAGTGGGGAAGGGGACTCGAGGAGGGTAGTGGGGGAGGTGTAGGGTAGTGGGGGAGGGCAGTGAAAGATGGGAGTGGAGGAGGGGAGTGGCGGAAGCCGATGAGAAGAAGGGGGTGGGTGTTGTGTAGGGGATTGGGGAGGGGGAAGGGGGAAGGGGAGAGGGAAGGGAGTGGGGGAATAGAGTGGGCATGTTGAGGGGGAAGGGCGTGGTGGTGGGGGGTGGGGGAGGGGGAGGGGAAGGGAATGGGGAGGGTAGTGGGGGAGGGGAGTGGAGAGGGGATTGGGGGAGGGGAGTTGAGGGGGAGGGGGTGTTGGGGAGGAGAGTGGAGGGGTAAGTGGGAGGTTGTTGGGGAGGAGAGGGGAGGGGGTATGTGATGGGGTATTGGGGAGGAGAGGGGAAAGGGACTGGGGGTGGGGGAAGGGAATGGGGGAGGGGAGTGGGGGAGGGGAGTGGGGGAGGGGAGTGGAGAGGGCAATGGGAGAGGGGAGGTGGAGGTGAGTGAGGAGGATGAGGGGAGTGAATGTGTGAATTGGGGAAGTGGAAAGGGGGAGGGAAGTCATGAGGGGCGTGGGGAAGGGAGGGAAGTGGTGAGATAGGTGTTGAAGGGGGTGAGGGAGGGAAGTGGGGGATGGGAGTGGGGGAGTGGAGTGGGAGAGGGTGAGTGGTCTTGGGGGAGTGCGAGTGGTATTGGGGGAGGGTGCGTGGGATTGGGGGAAGGTGAGTGGGATTGGGGGGAGGGGAGTGGGATTGGGGGAGGGTGAGTGGAATTGGGAGAGGGTGGTGGGGAGTGGCGTGGAGGATGTGAGTGAGGGAGTAGGGGATGTGGCAGGGGGGTGGGGGATGGAGATGTGGCAAGGATATTAGGAAGGGAGTGAGAGAGCAAAGATGGGAGAGATGGAGAGGAGTGGGGGAGCGCAGAGTTGGGGGTTAGGGGAGGGGATTGGGGAGGGGAGCGGGGAGGGGAGTGGGGGAGGGGTTGGGGTGTTGGGCAGGAGAGGAGGGTGAGGAGGGGAGTGTGGGAGGGGTTGGGGTAGGGAGTGTGGCAAGTCGGGGAGGAGTGGTGGGATTGGCAGAAGAGTGGGGGAGGGGAGTGGGGGAGGGGAGTGGGTGAGGTGTGTTGGGGAGGGGAGTTGGGGAGGGGCGTGAGGGAGGGGTTGGGGGGGTAAGGGTTGGGGAGGGAGGGGAGTGAGGGAGGGAAGTGGGGAGAGGAGTGAGGGAGGGGCCGGAGAGGGAAGGGAGTGGGGGAATGGAGTGGGGAAGAGGAGGGGAGTTCGGGGGGTGGGGGAGGGGAGTGGGAGTGGATTGGGGTGGGGAGGGTTCCGCTGGAGGGGTGTGCGGGAGAGGAGTGGGTGAGGTGAGGGAGTGGGGGAGGGGAATGGGAGACGGGACTGGGTGAGAGAAGTGGGAGTTAGGGAGGGACTAGGAAAGGGGAATGGGGGAAGGCGAGTGGGAAAATTGGAGTGAGTGTGTGAGGTGGGGTAGGGGAAAGGAGGGGAGTTGGGAAGGGGTGGGGGAGGGAAGGGCGGTGGGAGATGTGGGAGAGGAGGCGGAGTGGAGTAGGGGGCTGTGAGGGGAGGGAGATGTGAGAGGTGAAGGGAGTCGCGGAGGGGAGGGCAATGGGGGCAGCGGGTGTGGAGGAGGAAAGTGGTGGAGGGGATTGAGGGATGGGAGATGAGTGGGAAGATGAGTGGGGAGGGAAATGGGGGAGGGGAGTGGGCGAGTGGAGGGGTGGGGAGAGGATGGGCAGAGGAGTGGGGGAGAGGAGTGGTGAAGAGGAGTGGGGGAGAGAAGTGGGGAGAGGAGGGGTGGGGAGTGGAAGGGGAGAGGAATGGGGAGGAGACGGGTCAGGGAGTGAGTGAATGGAGTGGGTGGGATAGTAAATTGGGTTAAGGAGGGGGAAGAGAGTGGGGGAGAGGTGTTGGAGAGGGTGAGTGCGGAGGGCAGTGGACTGAGGAGGGGAATGTACGAGGGCAGTGGAGGAGGGGCGTGGGGGAAGTGAGAGTGGGGAGGGAAATGGGAGGGGAGTGGGGAGTGGGGTAGGTGAGTGGGGGAGAGGAGTGGGGGAGGGGAGCTCTTGGGGGTGGGGAGAGGCAGGGGGAGCGGTTTGAGGAAGGGGAGTGGGGGAGGGGAGTAGGGAGGAGTGGGGGAGAGGAGTGGGGGCGGAGTGGGGGAGGGGAGTGGGGGGAGGGGACTGGGGACAGGAGTGAGGGGAGGGGTTGGGGAGGGAGGGAAGAGGGGGAATAGAGTGGGCAGAGGGACGTTAGGGGAGTGCAGCGCGGAGTTAGCAGAGTGGGTGAGGGGATTTGGAGTTGTGAGTGGGAGGAGTGGGGGAGGAGTGCAGGGGTAGTGGGGGAGGGTTGGAGGAGGGAAGTGTGGGAGGGGTGGGGGAGAAGTGGGGGAGGGGTGGGCGAAGGGAGTGGGGGGAGGGGTTTGGGGACAGGAGTGAGAGGAGGGGTTGGGGAGTGAGGGGAGTGGAGTGGGGAGAGGGTAGTTAGGGGAATGGAGGAGGGGATTTGCAGTTGGGAGTGTGAGGGGAGTGGAGGGGAGGGGGTGGGGAGGCATGTGGGGGAGGGGCAGGGATGTGGGGGAGGGAGAGGTGGAATGAGGATGTCGGGGAACGAGAGTGGGTTAGGGTTAGGGTGAGTGCGGGACGGGAGTGGGGGAGGGGAGTGTGGGGAGAGTTGGGGCGGGCAGAGTGGGAGGGAAGGGGGAGGGGAGTGGGGGGTGGTAGTGGAGGATGGGAGTGGGGAGTGGAGTGGGGTGGAGGAGGACGGGAGTAGGGGAGGGGTGTTTGGAAGTGGAGCGGGGTAATGGTAGGGGAGGGAGAGAAGTGGGAGATGGGAGGGAGTGGAGTGGGGAGGAGAGGGAGGGGATTGGGGAGGGGGACAGGAGAGCGGGGAGTGGGTAGGGCTTAGGGGCACGGGAGTGGGGGTGAGGTGGGGGTGGGAGGGTAGTGAGGGAGGGGATTTGGTGCAGGGTGTTGGGGGGAGGTAGAGGGGCAGGGGTATGGGCGATGGGAGCGGGGGAGGGGCGGGGGTGAAGGTGAGTCGGCAGAGGAGTTGGGAGGGGTGTTTGGCAGGGGAGGTGGAGGTGTGGGGAGTGGGGAAGGGGAGTGGGGGACGAGGGACGGGAGAGAAGGGAGTGGGGGAGGGGAGTTGACCGAGTGGGGTGGGTAGTGGCGGAGGGTAGTGCAGATGGAGGGGAGTGGCGGATGGGTGTGTGTGAGAGGGAGTGTGGGAGTGGAAGTGGGGGATGTGAGAGGGAGGGCAGTGTGGAGGGAGACCAGGTCTGAGGGGGAGAGGATGCGAACAAGGGTGTAGGGGAGCGAAGTGAGGAGTGGGGGACTGGAGTGGACGATAGGAGTGAGAGAGGGGAGTGGGATGTGGGAGGGGAAAGGGGAGTGGGGACCAGGGACAAGTGGGGGAGGGGTGCATTGAGGGGAATGGCAGAATGAGAGGGGAGGTGAGTGGGGAATGCGGAAGTAGAGTGGAGGATGGGGAGTGGGGAAATAGGAGAGGGGAAGGGGAGGGTGTGTAATGGTGAGGGGGAGGGGAGTGTTAGGGGGAGGGGAGTGTGAGGGGAGGGAGAGGGTAGTGTGGCAGGGAGTGGGGAGGGGAGTTTGAGAGGAGAGTGGGGGAGGGCAATGGTCAGAAAGGAGGGGGAAAGTGGGAGGAGGAGTGTGGAAGAAGGAGAGAGTGCGAGATTGGCGGAGGGGAGAGTGGAAGGGAGTGGGGGAAGGGAGTGGGGGAGAGGGTAGGGGAATGAAGAGGGGGCGGGAGGGTGAGGGGAATGAAGAGGGGGAGGGAGGAAAATGTGGGGGGAATGAAGAGGGGGAGGGAGGGGAAGGTGGAGGGGAAATAAGAGGGGGAGGGAGGGGGTGGTGGAGGGGAATGAAGAGGGGGGAGGGGAGGTGGAGGGGAATGAAGGGGGCGGGAGGGGGTGGTGGAAGGGAATGCAGAGGGGCAGGGAGGTAGAGGTGGAGGGGAATGAAGAGGGGGGAGGGGGGTGGAGGGCAATGAAGAGGGGGAGGGAGGGGGAGGTGGAGGAGAATGAAGAGGGGGAGGGGGAGGGAGGGGGAGGTGGAGGAAAATGAAGAGGGGGAGGGAGGGGGAGGTGGAGGGGGATGAAGAGGGGGAGGGAGGGGTTGGTGGAGGAGAAAGAAGAGGGGGAGGGAGGGGGTGGTGGAGGAGAATGAAGAGGGGGAGGGAGGGGCAGCTGGAGGGGAATGAAGAGGGGGAGGGAGGGGGAGGTGGAGGGGAATGAAGAGGGGAGGGAGGGGGTGGTGGAGGGGAATGAAGAGGGGGAGGGAGGGGAGGTGGAGAGGAATGGAGGGAGGGGGAGTTGGAATGGAATGAATAGGGGGAGTGAGGGGGTGGTGGAGGGGAATGAAGAGGGGGAGGGAGGGGTGGTGGGGGGGAATGAAGAGGGGGAGGGAGGGGTTGGTGGAGGAGAAAGAAGAAGGGGAGGTGGGGGTGATGGAGGAGAATGAAGAGGGGGAGGGTGGGGCGGGTGGAGGGGAATGAAGAGAGGGAGGGAGGGGTGGTGGAGGGGAATGAAGAGGGGGAGGGAGGGGTTGGTGGAGGAGAAAGAAGAGGGGGAGGGAGGGGGTGGTGGAGGGGAATGAAGAGGGGGAGGGAGGGGGAGGTGGAGGGGAATGAAGAGGGGAGGGAGGGGGTGGTGGAGGGGAATGAAGAGGGGGAGGGAGGGGAGGTGTAGAGGAATGGAGGGAGGGGGAGTTGGAATGGAATGAATAGGGGGAGTGAGGGGGTGGTGGAGGGGAATGAAGAGGGGGAGGGAGGGGTGGTGGGGGGGAATGAAGAGGGGGAGGGAGGGGTTGGTGGAGGGGAATGAAGAGGGGGAGGTGGGGGTGGTGGAGGAGAATGAAGAGGGGGAGGGAGGGGCAGGTGGAGGGGAATGAAGAGGGGGAGGGAGGGGGAGGTGGAGGGGAATGAAGAGCTGAGGGAGAGGGAGGTGGAGGGGAATGAAGAGGGGGAGGGAGGGGAGGTGGAGAGGAATGGAGGGAGGAGGAGGTGGAGTGGAATGAATGGGGGAGTGAGGGGGTGGTGGAGGGGAATAAAGAGGGGGAGGGAGGGGGTTGTAGAGGGGAATGAAGAGGGGGAGAGAGGGGGTATGGAGGAGAAAGAGGAGGGTATGGGATGGGGTGATGGATGATAATGAAGAGGTGGAGGGAGGGGTGGTGGAGGGGAATGAAGAGGGGGAAGGAGGGAGTGGTGGAAGGTAATGAAGAGGGGGAGGGAGGGGGAGGTGGAGGGGAATGAAGAGGGGGAGGGAGGGGATGGTGGTGGGGAATGAAGAGGAGGAGGGTGGGGGAGGTGGATGGGAATGAAGAGGGGGAGGGAGGGGGAGGTGGAGGAGAATGAAGAGGGGAGGGAGGGGGTACGGAGGAGAAAGAAGAGGGTGTGGGAGGGGGTGATAGATGATAATGAAGAGGTGGAGGGAGGGGGTGGTGGGGGGAATGAAGTGGGGGAGGGAGGGGGAGGTGGAGGGGAATGAAGAGGTGGAGGGAGGGGGTGGTGGAGGGTAATGAAGAGGGGGAGGGAGGGGGAGGTGGAGGGGAATGAAGAGGGGGAGGGAGGGGATGGTGGTGGGGAATGAAGAGGAGGAGGGTGGGGGAGGTAGATGGGAATGATGAGGGGGAGGGAGGGGGAGTTGGAGGGGAATGAAGAGGGGGAGGGAGGGGGTGGTGGAATTGAATGAGGTTGGGGCCGGAGGGGCTGGTGGAGGGGAATGAAGATGGGGGAGGGAGTGGTGGTGGAGGGAATGAAGAGGGGCAGGGAGCGGGAGGTGGGGAATGAAGAGGGGGGGGAAGATGTGGTGGAGGGGAATGAAGAGGGGGAGGGAGGGTTTGGAGGATGGGCATGAAGATGGGGAGGGAGGGGGTAGTGGAGGGGAATGAAGAGTGGGATGGAGGCGGTGGTGGACGGGAATGAAGAGGGGGAGGGAGGGGGTGGTGGATGGGAATGAACATGGGGTTGGAGGGGTAGGTGGATGCGAATGAAGTGGGGGAGGGAGGGGGTGGTGGAGGGGAATGAAGAGTGGGAGGGAGGGGGAGGTGGAGGGGAATGAAGAGGGGGAGGGAGGGGGTGGTGGAGTTTCATGAAGATGGGGAGGGAGAGGGTGGTGGAGGGCAATGGAGAGGGGGAGGGATGCGGTGGTGGAGTGGAATGGAGAGGGTGAGCAAGGGGGTGGTGGAGTGTGGTAGCGGAGTGGGTGATGGGTTTGGGGTAGGGGTGTGGGGTAGGGGTGTGGGTTAGGGGTGTTGTGGAGCGGAGTGCGGTCTGGGAAGTGGGGGAGGGTAGTGGGGATGGCAGTGTGGGGTGGGAGTGTGGTAGAGACGGGCAGTGAGGACGTGAATGTAAGTGGAGTGGGGTAGGGGTGTGGGAGAGGGGAGTGGGGGAGTGGGGTAGGTTAGTGTGAGAGGGGAGTTGGGGAGTGGGGGAGGGGAATGGGGAGGCGAGTGAGGGAGGGCAGCGGGTGAGGGGAGTGGGTGAGGGGAGTGGGGGAGGGGAGTGGGGGTGGGTTTGAGGGAGGGGAATTGTGGAGGGGGGTTGTCGAGGGGTGGGGGTAGGGGAGTGGGGTATGGGAGTTGTTGAGGGGACTGGGGGAGATGAGTTAGGGAGCGGGGTTGGGGAGCGGAGTTGGGGAGGGGAGTTAGGGAGGGGAGTTGGGGAGGGGAGTGGGGTAGGGGAGTGAGGTAGGGGAGTGGGGTAGGGGAGTGAGGTAGGGGAGTGCGGTAGGGCAGTGAAGTAGGGGAATGTAGGAGGGCAGTTGGGGAGGGGAGTGGGGAGGGGAGTGGGGTAGGGGAGTTGGTTAAGTGTGTGGGGTAGGGGAGTGGGGGACGGGATTGAGGTAGGGTTATGGGGAGGGGATTGAGGTAGTGGATTGGGGGAGGGGAGTGGGGGATGGGAGTGGGGTGGGGTAGGGGGTAGGGGAGTGGTGGAGTGGGGTGGGGTAGTGTGGTAGGGGAGTGGTGGAGTGGAGTGGGGTGGGGTAGTGGGGTGGGGTAGTGGGTTAGGAGAGTGGAGATGGGGAGTGGGGGTGCAGAGTGGTGTCAGGGAGAGTGGTAGGGGTGGGCTCTAAGGAGGTGGAGGGAAGGGGAGTGGGGAGGGGAGTTGGGGAGGGGAGTTGGAGAGGGAAGTGGGGTAGGGGAGTGGGGTGGGGAGTGATGCAGGGGAGTGGGGGAGGGGAGTGGGGGAGGGAAGTGGGGTGTTGGAGTGGCTGAGGGGAGTGGCGGATGGGAGTGGATGAGGGGAGTCGGGGAGGGGAGGGCAGTGAGGAGGTGGAGGAAAGGGGAGTGAGGCAAGGCAGTGGGGTTGGGGAGAGCAGTGAGGATTTGGCGGGAAGGGGAGTGGGGAGGGTAATGGGGAGGGGAGTGGAGGAAGGGTGTGTGATAGGTCAGTGGAGTAGGGGAGTGCGGTAGGGGTGTGGGGTAGGCGTGTGGGGTAGGGGAGTGGGGTAGGGGAGTGGGGGTGGGGAATGGGGGAGGGGAGTGGGGGAGGGGAGTGAGGTAGATGTATGGGAGAGGGGATAGAGGGAGTGGAATGGGGGAAGGGATTGGCGGGAAGGGAGTGGGGTAGGGTCGTGGGGGCGGTAACTGGTGGAGTGGAGTGAGGTAGGGCAGTTTGAGATGGGAGTGGAGTGGGGGTGTGGGGTAGGGGAGGGCAGTGAGCAGGTGGAGGGAAGGGGAGTGACGTGGGGAGTGAGAGAGGCGGTGGCGTAGGGGAGCTGGGTAGGGGAGGGCAGTGAGGAAGAGAATGAAGGGGAGTGGGGGAGGGAAGTGAGTTAGGGGAGTGGGGTAGGGGAGTGGGAAAGTGCAGTGGGAAAGGGGAGTGGGTAGGGGAGCGCAGTGAGGAGGTGGAGAGAAGGGGAGTGGGGGAGGGTATTGGGGTCGGAGTGTTGGGAAGCGGAGTTGGGTAGGGGTGTGGGTTATGGGTGTGGTGTCAGGGAGTTGGGTAGGGGAGTGTAGTAGCAGAGTGGGGTAGGGTCGTAGGGGAGCGAGTGGGGTAGGGGTGTGGGGAGGCATGTGGGGTCGTGGAGTGGGGTAGGGGAGTTGTGGAGGGGAGTGCGGAAGGGGAGTGGGGGAGTGGAGCAGGGTAGGGAAGTGGGGTAGGGGAGTGGGGAAGGGTAGTGGGGGATGGGAGTGTGGTAGGGGAGGGCAGTGAAGAGGTGCTGGGAAGCGGAGAGGTGGACGGGAGTGGGGGGAGGGGAGTGGGGGAGGGGGTGGGGTATGGAAGTGGGGCAGGGGAATGGGGAAGGGGAGTCGGGTAGTGGAGTTGGGTAGGGGAGTGATTTAGGGGATTGGGGCAGGGGAGCGCAGTGAGGAGGTGGAGGAAGGGGAGTGGGGGAGTAGAGTGGGGGAGGTGTCTGGGGTAGGGGAGTTGGGTAGTGGAGGGCAGAGAGGAGGTATGGGAAGGGGAGTGGGGGAGGGGTGTGGGTTGGAGAGTTGGGGTGCGGAGTGGGTTCGGGGAGTGGTGTCGGGGATTTGGGTGGGGAGTGGGGAGCAGAGTGGCGGAGGGGAGTGTGGTATGGGTGTGGTAACGGGGATTGGATAAGGGAGTCGGGTAGGGGAGTTGTGAAGGGGAGTGCGGTAGGTGAGTGAGGGAGCGTGGTGGGGGATAGGTGTGTGGTAGGGGAGGGAAGTGAGGAGGTGCAGGGAATCGGAGTGGTGGATGGGAGGGGAGTGGGGGAGGGGGCGGGGTAGGGGAGTGGGGGAGGAGAGTGGGGGAGGTGTCTGAGGTAGGGGAGTTGGTAGTGGAGGGCAGAGAGGAGGTATGGGAAGGGGAGTGGGGGAGGGGTGTGGGGTAGGAGAGTTGGGGTGCGGAGTGGGGTCGGGGAGTGGTGTCGGGATTTGGGTGGGGGAGTGGGGGAGCAGAGTGGCGGAGGGAGTGTGGTATGGGTGTGGTAACGGGGGTTGATAAGGGAGTCGGGTAGGGGAGTTGTGAAGGGGAGTGCGGTAGGTGAGTGAGGGAGCGTGGTGGGGGATAGGTGTGTGGTAGGGGAGGGAAGTGAGGAGGTGCAGGGAATCGGAGTGGTGGACGGGAGGGGAGTGGGGGAGGGGGTGGGGTAGGGGAGTGGGGAGGAGAGTGGGGGAGGCGAGTGGGGGAGGCGAGTGGGGGAGGCGAGTGTGAGGAGGGGAGTGGGGGAGGGGAGTGCGGTAGGGGTTTTGGCGTAGGGGATTTGGGGAAGGGAGTGCGGGAGGGGAGTGGGGAGGGGAGTGGGGAGGGGAGTGGGGAGGGAGGTGGGAGGGGTGTGGGGGAGGTTAGTGTGATGGGGAGTGGGGGAGGGGAGTGGGGAGGGGAGTATGGGAGGAGAGTTGGGGAGGGTAGAGGGTTAGGGGAGTGAGGGAGTGGAGTGGGGGAGGGGAGAGGGAGGGAGTGGGGGAGGGGAGTGAGGAAGGGGAGTTGAGGAGGGAGTGGGGGAGAGGGGTGGAGTAGGGCAGTGGGGTATGGGATTAGGTGAGGGGAGCGGGCGAGGAGAGTTGGGGAGGGGGTGGGGTAGGGGTGTGGGTAGCGGAGTGGGGGAGGGGAGTTGAGGCAGGGATTGAGGTGAGGAGTGGGGGAGGGGTATTGTGCTGGAGGGGAGTGGGGGAGGGGAGTGGGGGAGGGATTGGGGAGGGGAGTGGGAACCTGGGAGTGGGGGAGGGGTATTGTGCTGGAGGGGAGTGGGGGAGGGGAGTGGGGGAGGGATTGGGGAGGGGAGTGGGAACCTGGGAGTGGGGAGGGGAGTGGGGGAGGGAGTGGGGGAGGGGAGTGGGGAGGGTTGTGGGGGGAATGGGGAATGGGAGTTTGGGAGGGGAGTGGGGGAGGGGAGTGGGGGAGGGGAGTGGGGGAGGGGTGTGGGGGAGGGGAGTGGGGAGAGGCGTGATGCAGGGGAGTTGAGGAGGGGAGTTGAGGCAGGGGAGTTGAGGCGGGAGAGGAGTGTGGGAGAGGAGTGAGGAGAGGAGTGGGGGAGAGGAGTGGGGTAGAGGAGTGGGGGAGGGGATTAGGGGACGGCGTGGGGACGGGCGTGGGGGAGTGGGGTCGGGTTGTGGGGTCGGGGGAGTGGGGTCGGAGTGTGGGGTCGGGGTGTGGGACGGGGAGTGGGGTCAGCGAGTGGGGTCGGGGAGTGGGGTCGGCGAGTGGTGTCGGGGAGTGAGGGAGGGGAGCGCAGAGAGGAGGTGGAGGAAGGGGATTGGGGGAGTGGAGTGGGAGAGGTGTCTGGGGTAGGGGAGTTGGGTAGTGGAGGGCAGTGAGGAGGTGGAGGGAAGGGGAGCGGGGAGGAGTGTGGGGTAGGGAGTGAGGTAGGAGAGTGGGGTAGGGGAGTGGGGTAGGGGAATGGGGTATGGGAGTGGGGTAGGGGTGTGATGCCGGGGAGTTTGGTAGGGGAGTGGGAGAGCGGAGTGGGGGAGCAGAGTTGGGGAGGGGAGTGTGGTAGGGGAGTGTGATAGGGGAGTGTGGTAGGGGTGTGGTGACGTGGGTTTGGGTAGGGGAGTCGGGTAGGGGAGTTTGTGGAGGGTTGTTGTGCAGGGGAGAGCAGTAGGCGAGTGGGGGAGGGGATTTGGGGAGGGGATTTGGGGTCGGGGATTTGGGGTGGGGATTTGGGGTAGGGGATTTGGGGAGTGGAGTGGGGAGGGGAGTGGGGGAGGGAGTGGGGGAGGTGAGTGTGGGAGAGGAGTGGGGGAGTGGAGTGGGATAGGGAAGTTGGCTAGCTGAGTGAGGAGCGTAGTGCGGGATAGGTGTGTGGTAGGGAGGGCAGTGAGGTGGTGCAGGAATTGGACTGGTGGACGGGAGGGGAGTGGGGGAGGGGGTGGGGTAGGGAGTGGGGGAAGCGAGTGGGGAGGGCGAGTGGGGGCGGGGAGGGGGGGAGGGAGTGCGGTAGTGGTTTTGGGGTAGGGGATTTGGGGAGGGGAGTGGGGGAGGGGAATGATGAGGGGAGTGGGGGAGGTGAGTGGGGGAGGGGAGAGGGAGGGGTGTGGGGGAGGTTAGTGTGGTAGGGGAGTGTGGTAGGGAGTGGGGAGGGGAGTGGGGGAGGGGAGTGGGGGAGGGGAGTATGGGAGGAGAGTTGGGGAGGGTAGAGGTTTAGGGGGTGAGGGAGGGGAGTGGGGGAGGGGAGTGAGGGAGGGGAGTTGGGGAGGGGAGTGAGAAAGGGGAGTTGAGGAGAAGGAGTGGGGTAGGGGGGTGGAGTAGGGAGTGGGGTATGGAAAATGTGAGGGGAGTGGGGGAGGAGAGTTGGGGAGGGGAGTGGGTAGGGGTGTGGAGTAGGGGAGTGGGGGAGGGGAATTGAGGCAGGGAGTGAGGTGAGGAGTGGGGAGGGGTGCTGTGGTGGAGGGGAGTGTGGGAGGGGAGTGGGGGAGGGGAGTGGGGGAAGGGAGTGGGAACCTGGGAGTGGGGAGGGGAGTGGGGGAGGGAGTGGGGGAGGGTTGTGCGGTAGGGGAATGGGGAATGGGAGTGGGGAGGGGAGTGGGGGAGGGAGTGGGGGAGGGGTGTGGGGGAGGGGAGTGGAGAGGGGAGTGGGGGAGGGGAGTGGGGGAGGGGAGTGGGGAGGGGCGTGATGCAGGGGAGTTGAGGAGGGGAGTTGAGCAGGGGGTTGAGGAGGGGAGTTGAGGCAGGGGAGTTGAGGCGGGCAGGGGAGTATGGGAGAGGAGTGGGGGAGAGGTGTGGGGCAGAGGAGTGGGGGAGAGGTGTGCGGAGAGGAGAGGGGAGGAGAGTGGGGTAGAGGAGTGGGGGAGGGGATTAGGGGAGGGCGTGGGGACGGGCGAGGGGAGTGGGGTCGGGTTGTGGGATCGGGTTGTGGGGTCGGGGAGTGAGGTCGGGGAGTGGGGTCGGGGAGTGGGGTCGGGAGTGAGGGAGGGGAGCGCACTGAGGAGGTGGAGGGAAGGGGAGTGGGGTGTGGAGTTGGAGAGGTGTCTGGGATAGGGGAGTTGGGTAGTGGAGGGCAGTGAGGAGGTGGAGGGAAGGGGAGCGGGGAGGAGTGTAGTGTAGGAGAGTTGGGGAGCGGAGTGGGGTAGGGGAGTGGGGTAGGGGAGTGGGTAGGGTGTCGTGCCGGGGAGTTTGGTAGGGGAGTGGGAGAGCGAGTTGGGGACGGAGTGGGGGAGGGGAGTGTGGTAGGGGAGTGTGGTAGGGGAGTAGTGTGGTAGGGGAGTGGTGACGGGGGTTTGGGTAAGGGAGTCGGGTAGGGGAGTCGGGTCGGGGAGTTGTGGAGGGGGTTTGTGGAGGGGAGAGCAGTAGGCGAGTGGGGGAGGGGATTTGGGGGAGGGGATTTGGGGTGGGGATTTGGGTAGGGATTTGGGGTAGGGATTTGGGGTAGGGGATTTGGGGGAGGGGATTTGGGGAGGGGAGTGGGTGAGGGAGTGGGGGAGGGGAGTGGGGAGGGGAGTGGGGGAGAGGAGTGGGGGAGAGGAGTGGGAGAGTGGATTGGGGGAGGGGTGTTGCGGAGAGGAGAGTGGAGAAGAGTGGGGTAGAGGAGTGGGGGAGGGGATTAGGGGAGGGGCGTGGGGGAGGAGATTAGGGGAGGGGCGTGGGGGAGGGGGTACGGGGAGTGGGGTCGGGGAGAGGGGTCGGGGAGAGGGGTGGGGGAGTGGGGTCGGGGAGTGGGGGGAGGGGAGAGCAGTGAGGAGGTAGAGGGAAGGGGAGTGGGGGGTGTGAGTGGGGGAGGTGTCTGGGTAGGGGAGTTGTGTAGTGGAGGGCAGTGAGGTGGTGGAGGGAAGGGGAGCGGGGGAGGAGTGTGGGTTAGGAAAGTTGGGGAGCGGAGTGGGTTAGGGGAGTGGGGTAGGGGTGTGATGCAGGGGAGTGGGGTCGGGGAGTGAGGGAGGGGAGCGCAGTGAGGAAGTGTAGGGAAGGGGCGTGGGGGAGTGGAGTGGAGAGGTGTCTGGGGTAGGGGAGTTGGGTAGTGGAGGGCAGTGAGGAGGTGGAGGGAAGGGGAGCGGGGAGGAGTGTGGGTAGGAGAGTTGGGGAGCGGAGTGGGGTAGGGTGTAGAGTAGGGGAGTGGGGTAGGGAGTGGGGAAGGGATGTGGTGCCCGGGAGTTTGGTAGGGGAGTGGGAGGCGGAGTGGGGGAGCGGAGTGGGGGAGGGGAGTGTGGTAGGGGAGTGTGGTAGGGGAGTGTGGTAGGGGGTGTGGTGCGTGGGTTGGGTAGGGGTTGTCGGGTAGGGGAGTTGTGGAGGGGGGTTGTGAGGGGAGAGCAGTAGGCGAGTGGGGAGGGGATTTGGGGTAGGGGATTTGGGGGAGTGGAGTGGGGAGGGGAGTGGGGGAGGGGAGTGGGGGAGGTGAGTGTGGGAGAGGAGTGGGGGAGTGGAGTGGGATAGGGAAGTTGGCTAGCTGAGTGAGGGAGCGTAGTGCGGGATAGGTGTGTGGTAGGGGAGGGCAGTGAGGTGGTGCAGGGAATTGGAGTGGTGGACGGGAGGGGAGTGGGGGAGGGGGTGGGGTAGGTGAGTGGGGGAAGCGAGTGGGGGAGGCGAGTGGGGGCGGGGAGGGGGGAGGGGAGTGCGGTAGTGGTTTTGGGGTAGGGGATTTGGGGAGGGGGAGTGGGGGAGGGGAATGATGAGGGGAGTGGGGGAGGTGAGTGGGGGAGGGGAGAGGGGAGGGGTGTGGGGGAGGTTAGTGTGGTAGGGAGTGTGGTAGGGGAGTGGGGAGGGAGTGGGGGAGGGGAGTATGGGAGGAGAGTTGGGGAGGGTAGAGGTTTAGGGGGTGAGGGAGGGGAGTGGGGGAGGGGAGTGAGGGATGGGAGTTGGGGAGGGGAGTGAGAAAGGGGAGTTGAGGAGAAGGAGTGGGGTAGGGGGGTGGAGTAGGGGAGTGGGGTATGGGAAAATGTGAGGGGAGTGGAGGAGGAGAGTGGGGGAGGGGAGTGGGTAGGGGTGTGGAGTAGGGGAGTGGGGGAGGGGAATTGAGGCAGGGAGTGAGGTGAGGAGTGGGGGAGGGGTGCTGTGGTGGAGGGGAGTGGGGAGGGGAGTGGGGGAGAGGAGTGGGGGAAGGGAGTGGGAACCTGGGAGTGGGGGAGGGGAGTGGGGAGGGGAGTGGGGGAAGGGAGTGGGAACCTGGAGTGGGGGAGGGGAGTGGGGGAGGGTTGTGCGGTAGGGGAATGGGGAATGGGAGTGGGGAGGGGAGTGGGGGAGGGGTGTGGGGGAGGGGAGTGCGGGAGGGGAGTGGGGGAGGGGAGTGGGGAGGGGCGTGATGCAGGGGAGTTGAGGAGGGGAGTTGAGGCAGGGGTGTTGAGGAGGGAGTTGAGGCAGGGGAGTTGAGGCGGGCAGGGGAGTATGGGAGAGGAGTGGGGGAGAGGTGTGGGGCAGAGGAGTGGGGGAGAGGTGTGCGGAGAGGAGAGGGGAGGAGAGTGGGGTAGAGGAGTGGGGGAGGGGATTAGGGGAGGGCTTGGGGGACGGGCGAGGGGAGTGGGGTCGGTTGTGGGGATCGGGTTGTGGGGTCGGGGAGTGAGGTCGGGGAGTGGGGTCGGGGAGTGGGGTCGGGAGTGAGGAGGGAGTGCACTGAGGAGGTGGAGGGAAGGGGAGTGGGGGTGTGGAGTTGGAGAGGTGTCTGGATAGGGAGTTGGGTAGTGGAGGGCAGTGAGGAGGTGGAGGGAAGGGGAGCGGGGAGGAGTGTAGTGTAGGAGAGTTGGGGAGCGGAGTGAGGTAGGGGAGTGGGGTAGGGGAGTGGGGTAGGGGAGTGGGGTAGGGGGTGGTGCCGGGGAGTTTGGTAGGGGAGTGGGAGAGCGGAGTTGGGGAGCGGAGTGGGGGAGGGGAGTGTGGTAGGGGAGTGTGGTGGGGGAGTGGTGACGGGGTTTGGGTAAGGGAGTCGGGTAGGGGAGTCGGGTCGGGGAGTTGTGGAGGGGGTTTGTGGAGGGGAGAGCAGTAGGCGAGTGGGGGAGGGGATTTCTGGGGAGGGGATTTGGGGTGGGGATTTGGGTAGGGGATTTGGGGTTGGGGATTTGGGGGAGGGGATTTGGGGGAGGGGAGTGGGGAGGGGAGTGGGGGAGGGGAGTGGGGGAGAGGAGTTGGGGAGCGGAGTGGGGGAGGGGAGTGTGGTAGGGGAGTGTGGTAGGGGAGTGTGGTAGGGGAGTGGTGACGGGGGTTTGGGTAAGGGAGTCGGGTAGGGGAGTCGGGTCGGGGAGTTGTGGAGGGGGTTTGTGGAGGGGAGAGCAGTAGGCGAGTGGGGGAGGGAATTTGGGGGAGGGGATTTGGGGTAGGGGATTTGGGGTAGGGGATTTGGGGGAGGGGATTTGGGGGAGGGGAGTGGGGGAGGGGAGTGGGGAGGGGAGTGGGGGAGGGGAGTGGGGGAGAGGAGTGGGGGAGAGGAGTGGGGGAGAGGAGTGGGAGAGTGGATTGGGGGAGGGGTGTTGCGGAGAGGAGAGTGGAGAAGAGTGGGGTAGAGGAGTGGGGGAGGGGATTAGGGGAGGGGCGTGGGGGGAGGAGATTAGGGGAGGGGCGTGGGGAGGGGGTACGGGGAGTGGGGTCGGGGAGAGGGTCGGGGAGAGGGGAGGGGGAGTGGGGTCGGGGAGTGGGGGAGGGGAGAGCAGTGAGGAGGTGGAGGGAAGGGGAGTGGGGGTGTGGAGTGGGGAGGTGTCTGGGGTAGGGGAGTTGTGTAGTGGAGGGCAGTGAGGTGGTGGAGGGAAGGGGAGCGGGGGAGGAGGGTGGGTTAGGAAAGTTGGGAGCGGAGTGGGTTAGGGGAGTGGGGTAGGGGGTGTGATGCAGGGGAGTGGGGTCGGGAGTGAGGGAGGGGAGCGCAGTGAGGAAGTGTAGGGAAGGGGCGTGGGGGAGTGGAGTGGGAGAGGTGTCTGGGGTAGGGGAGTTGGGTAGTGGAGGGCAGTGAGGAGGTGGAGGGAAGGGGAGCGGGGAGGAGTGTGGGGTAGGAGAGTTGGGGAGCGGAGTGGGGTAGGGGTGTAGAGTAGGGGAGTGGGGTAAGGGAGTGGGGAAGGGATGTGGTGCCCGGAGTTTGGTAGGGGAGTGGGAGAGCGGAGTGGGGGAGCGGAGTGGGGGAGGGGAGTGTGGTAGGGGAGTGTGGTAGGGGAGTGTGGTAGGGGTGTGTGGTGACGTGAGTTTGGGTAGGGGAGTTGGGTAGGGGAGTTGTGGAGGGGGGTTGTGGAGGGGAGAGCAGTAGGCGAGTGGGGGAGGGGATTTGGGTAGGGGATTTGGGGGAGGGGATTTGGGGTAGGGGAGTGGGGGAGAGGAGTGGGGAGGGGACTGGGGGAGAGGAGTGGGGGAGTGCAGCGGGGTAGGGAAGTGGGGTACGTGAGTGAGGGAGCGTAGTGGGGATAGGTGTGTGGTAGGGGAAGGCAGTGAGGTGGTGCAGGAATCGGAGTGGTGGACGGGAGGGGAGTGGGGAGGGGGTGGGGTAGGGAGTGGGGGAGGCGAGTGGGGAGGCGAGTTGGGGAGCTGAGTGGGGGAGGGGAGTGGGGGAGGGGAGTGGGGGAGGGGTTTTGGGGTAGGGGATTTGGGGAGGGAGTGGGGGAGGGGAGTGGGGGAGGGAGTGATGAGGGGAGTGGGGGAGGGGAGTGGGGGAGGGGAGTGGGGAGGGTGTGAGGAGGGGTGTGGGGGAGGTTAGAGTGGTAGGGGAGTGGGGGAGGGAGTGGGGGCGGGGAGTATGGAAGGAGGGTTGGGGAGGGTAGAGGGTAGGGCAGTGAGGGAGGGGAGTGGGGGAGGGGAGTGAGGGAGTGGAGTGGGGGAGGGGAGTGAGGAAGGGGAGTTGAGGAGGGGAGTGGGGGAGGGGTGGTGGAGTAGGGGAGTGGGGTATGGGATTAGGTGAGGGGAGTGGGGAGGAGAGTTGGGGAGGGGAGTGGGGTAGGGGTGTGGAGTAGGGGGGTGGGGGAGGGGAATTGAGGCAGGGAGTGAGGTGAGGAGTTTGGGAGGGGTGTTGTGGTGGAGTGGAGTGGGGGAGGGGAGTGGGAACCTGGGAGTGGGAACCTGGGAGTGGGGGAGGGGAGTGGGGGAGGGGAGTGGGGGAGGGTTGTGGGGAGAGGAACGGGGAATGAGAGTGGGGAGGGGAGTGGGGGAGGGGAGTGGGGGAGGGGTGTGGGGGAGGGGAGTGGTGAGGGGAGTGGGGAGGGGAGTGGGAGGGGCGTGATGCAGGGAGTTGAGGAGGGGAGTTGAGGCAGGGGAGTTGAGGCAGGGAGTTGAGGCGGGGAGGGAGTCTGGGAGAGGAGTGGGGGAGAGGAGTGGGGCAGAGGAGTGGGGAGGGGTGTTGCGGAGAGGAGAGGGGAGGAGAGTGGGGTAGAGGAGTGGGGGAGGGGATTAGGGGAGGGCGTGGGGGACGGGCGTGGGGGAGTGGGTCGGGTTGTGGGGTCGGGGAGTAGGACGGGGAGTGGGGTCGGGGAGTGGGGACGGGGAGTGAGGGAGGGGAGCGCAGTGAGGAGGTGGAGGGAAGGGGAGTGGGGGAGTGGAGTGGGAGATGTGTCTGGGGTAGGGGAGTTGGGTAGTGGAGGGCAGTGAGGAGGTGAAGGGAAGGGGAGTGGGGAGGAGTGTGAGGTAGGAGAGTTGGGGAGCGGAGTGGGTAGGGGAGTGGGGTAGGGGCGTGGGGTAGGGGTGTAGTGCCGGGGAATTCGGTAGGGGAGTGGGAGAGCGGAGTGGGGGAGCGGAGTGGGGGAGGGAGTGTGGTAGGGGAGTGTGGTAGGGAGGGAGTGTGGTGGGGGAGTGGTAACGGGGGCTTGGGTAGGGAGTCGGGTCGGGGTGTCGGGGCGGGGAGTTGTGGGGGGGGTTCTGGAGGGGAGAGCAGTAGGCGAGTGGGGAGGGGATTTGGGGTAGGGGATTTGGGGGAGGGGATTTGGGGGAGGGGATTTGGGGGATGGGACTGTGGGAGAGGAGTGGGGGAGAGGAGTGGGGGAGAGGAGTGGTGGAGGGTGTTGCGGAGAGGAGAGGGGAGAGGATTGGGGTAGAGGAGTGGGGGAGGGGATTAAGGGAGGGGCGTGGGGAGGAGATTAGGGGAGGGGCGTGGGGGAGGGGGGTCGGGGAGTGGGGTCTGGAGTGGGGTCGGGGTTTGGGGTCGGGGAGTGGGGTCGGGGAGAGGGGTCGGGGAGAGGGGTCGGGGAGAGGGGTAGGGGAGTGAGGGAGGCGAGTTGATGAGGGGAGTGTGATGGGGGGTTGGGTAGGGGAGTCAGGTATGGGAGTTGTGCAGGGGGGTTGTGGAGAGGAGAGCAGTAGGCGAGTGGGGAGGGGATTTGGGGTAGGGGATTTGGGGGAGGGGATTTGGGGGAGGGGATTTGGAGAGGGCAGTGGTGGAGGGGAGTGGGGGAGGGGAGTGGGGGCGGAGTGTGTTGGTGGTTAGTGTGGAGGGGAGTGGGGGAGAGGAGTGGGGGAGGGGAATGGGGAGGGGAGAGGTGGTGCGGAGTGGGGGAGTGGAGTGGGGGTGTGGAGTGGGGGAGTGGTTTGGGGGGGA
>NW_027141399.1:0-48056 GCF_036365525.1 Heterodontus francisci | reverse complement strand
ACCAAGTAACAAAGACAC
The DNA here is from genome assembly GCF_036365525.1 of Heterodontus francisci. NCBI lineage: Eukaryota > Metazoa > Chordata > Chondrichthyes > Heterodontiformes > Heterodontidae > Heterodontus > Heterodontus francisci. The sequence continues at coordinate 48,038 of NW_027141399.1, read as the reverse complement.
ACACTTACACCAAGTAACAAAGACATACACTGACAAGAAGTAACAAAGACACATACTTACACCAGGTAACACAGACATACACTGACACCAAGTAACAAAGACAGAAAATTACACCAAGTAACAAAGACATACACTTACACCAAGTATTTTGACATACACTGACACCAAGTAACAAAGACATTCGCTGATACCCAGTAACACAGACACACACTTACACCAAGTAACAAAGACATACAGTGACACGAAGTCACAAAGACACAAACTGACACCCAGTAACAAAGACATACACTGACATCAAGTAACAAAGACATAAACTGATACCCAGTAACACAGGCACACACTTACACCAAGTAACAAAGACATACACTGACACCAAGTCACAAAGACACACACTGACACCCAGTAACAAAGACATACACTGAAACCAAGTCACAAAGACATACACTGATACCCAGTAACAAAGAACTACACTGATACCCACTAACACAGACACACACTTACACCAAGTAACAAAGACACACACTGATACCCAGTAACACAGACACACGCTTACACCAAGTAATAAAGACATACACTGATACCCAGTAACACAGACACACACTTACCCCAAGTAACAAAGACATACACTGACACCAAGTCACAAAGACACACACTGACACCCAGTAACAAAGACATACACTGACACCAAGTCACAAAGACATACACTGATACCCAGTAACAAAGAGATACACTGATACCCAGTAACACAGACACACACTTACACCCAGTAACAAAGACATACACTGACACCAAGTAACAAAGACATACACTAACACCAAGTCACAAAGACACACACTGACACCCAGTAACAAAGACATACACTGACACCAAGTCACAAAGACATACACTGATACACAGTAACAAAGACATACACTGATACCCCGTAACACAGACACACACTTACACCAAGTAACAAAGACAAACACTGATACCCAGTAACACAGACACACACTTACACCAAGTAACAAAGACATACACTGACACCCAGTAACAAAAACTTACACTGACAACCAGTAACACAGACACACAAGCACACCAAGTCACAAAGACACACACTTACACCAAGTAACACAGACACACACTGACACCCAGTATCACAAACAAACACAATGACACCCAGTAACAAAGACACACACTGATACCCAGCAACACAGTCGTACACTTACACCAAGTAACAAAGACATACACTGACACCAAGTAACAAAGACATTTACTTACACCAAGTAACACAGACATACACTGACACCAAGTATTTTGACATACACTTACACCAAGTAACAAATACATACACTGACACCCAGTAACACAGACACACACTTTCACCAAGTAACAAAGACACACACTGATACCCAGTAACACAGACACACACTTGCACCAAGTAACAAAGACATACACTGACACCCAGTAACAAAGACATACACTGACACCCAGTAACACAGACACACACGGACACCAAGTAACAAAGACACACACTTACACCAAGTAACACAGACACACACTAACCCCCAGTAACACAGACACACACTTACACCAAGTAACAAAGACATGCACTGACACCAAGTAACAAAGACATACACTGATACCCAGTGTCACAGACGCAACTTACACCAAGTAACAAAGACATACACTGACACCAAGTAACAAAGGCATACACTGATACCCAGTAACACAGACGCACACTTACACCAAGTAACAAAGACATACACTGATACCCAGTAACACAGACATACACTTACACCAAGTAGCACAGAAATACACTTGCACCAAGTATTTTGACAAACAATTACACCAAGTCACAAAGACATACACTGAAACCCAGTAACAAAGAAATCCACTGACAACAAGTCACAAAAACATACACTGACACCAAGTAACAAAGACATACACTTACACCAAGTAACAAAGACATACACTGACACCCAGGAACACAGACACAAACTGACACCAAGTAACAAAGACACACACTTACACCAAGTAACAAAGACAGACACTGACAAGAAGTAACAAAGACACACACTTACACCAAGTAACACAGACATACACTGACAGCAAGTAACAAAGACATAAACTTGCACCAAGTATTTTGACATACACTGACACCAAGTAACAAAGACATACACTGATACCCAGTAACACAGACACACACTTACACCAAGTAACAAAGACATACACTGACACCAAGTCACAAAGACACGCACTGACACCCAGTAACAAAGACATACACTGACACCAAGTAACAAAGACATACACTGACATCAAGTAACAAAGACATAAACTGATACCCAGTAACACAGGCACACACTTACACCAAGTAACAAAGACATACACTGACACCAAGTCACAAAGACACACACTGACACCAAGTAACAAAGACATACACTGATACCCAGTAACACAGACGCACACTTACACAAACTAACAAAGACATACACTTCCACCAAGTAACACAGACATATACTTCGACCAAGAATTTCGACATACAATTACACCAAGTCACAAAGCCATACACTGAAACACAGTAACAAAGAAATCCACTGACAACAAGTCACAAAAACATACACTGACAACAAGTAACAAAGACATACACTTACACCAAGTAACAAATACATACACTGACACCCAGGAACACAGACACACACTGACACCAAGTAACAAAGACACACACTTACACCAAGTAACAAAGACATACACTGACAAGAAGTAACAAAGACACACACTTACACCAAGTAACACAGACATACACTGACACAAAGTAACAAAGACATACACTTGCACCAAGTATTTTGACATGCACTGACACCAAGTCACAAAGACACACACTGACACCCAGTAACAAAGACATACACCGACAACAAGTAATAAAGACATACACTGATACCCAGTAACACAGACACACACTTACACCAAGTAACAAAGACATACAAAGACACCAAATCACAAAGACACTCACTGACACCCAGAAACAAAGACATACACTGACACCAAGTCACAAAGACATACACTGATACCCAGTACAAAGACATGCACTGACACCAAGTAACAAAGACAGAAAAGTACACCAAGTAACAAAGAAATACACTTACACCAAGTATTTTGACATACACTGACACCAAGTAACAAAGACATTCACTGATACCCAGTAACACAGACACACACTTACACCAAGTAACAAAGACATACACTGACACGAAGTCACAAAGACACACACTGACACCCAGTAACAAAGACATACACTGACATCAAGTAACAAAGACATACCCTGATACCCAGTAACACAAACACACACTTACACCAAGAAACACAGACATACACTGACACAATGTAACAAAGACATACAATTGCACCAAGTATTTTGACATGCACTGACACCAAGTCACAAAGACACACACTGACACCCAGTAACACAGACATACACTGACAACAAGTAACAAAGACATACACTGATACCCAGTAACACAGACACACACTTACACCAAGTAACAAAGACATACACTGACACCAAGTCACAAAGACACACACTGACTCCCAGTAACAAAGACATACACTGAAACCAAGTCACAAAGACATACACTGATACCCAGTAACAAAGACATACACTGATACCCAGTAACACAGACGCACACTTACAACAAGTAACAAAGGCATACACTAACACCAAGTAACACAGACATACACTGACACCAACTATTTGACATACACTTACACCAAGTAACAAAGACATACACTGACACCCAGTAACAATGACATCCACTGACAACAAGTCACAAACACTTACACTGACACCAAGTAACAAAGAAATTCACTTACACCAAGTAACAAAGCCATACACTGACACCCAGGAACACAGACACACACTGACACCAAGTAACAAAGACACACACTTACACCAAGTAACAAAGACATACACTGACAAGAAGTAACAAAGACACATACTTACACCAGGTAACACAGACATACACTGACACCAAGTAACAAAGACAGAAAATTACACCAAGTAACAAAGACATACACTTACACCAAGTATTTTGACATACACTGACACCAAGTAACAAAGACATTCGCTGATACCCAGTAACACAGACACACACTTACACCAAGTAACAAAGACATACAGTGACACGAAGTCACAAAGACACAAACTGACACCCAGTAACAAAGACATACACTGACATCAAGTAACAAAGACATAAACTGATACCCAGTAACACAGGCACACACTTACACCAAGTAACAAAGACATACACTGACACCAAGTCACAAAGACACACACTGACACCCAGTAACAAAGACATACACTGAAACCAAGTCACAAAGACATACACTGATACCCAGTAACAAAGAACTACACTGATACCCACTAACACAGACACACACTTACACCAAGTAACAAAGACACACACTGATACCCAGTAACACAGACACACGCTTACACCAAGTAATAAAGACATACACTGATACCCAGTAACACAGACACACACTTACCCCAAGTAACAAAGACATACACTGACACCAAGTCACAAAGACACACACTGACACCCAGTAACAAAGACATACACTGACACCAAGTCACAAAGACATACACTGATACCCAGTAACAAAGAGATACACTGATACCCAGTAACACAGACACACACTTACACCCAGTAACAAAGACATACACTGACACCAAGTAACAAAGACATACACTAACACCAAGTCACAAAGACACACACTGACACCCAGTAACAAAGACATACACTGACACCAAGTCACAAAGACATACACTGATACACAGTAACAAAGACATACACTGATACCCCGTAACACAGACACACACTTACACCAAGTAACAAAGACAAACACTGATACCCAGTAACACAGACACACACTTACACCAAGTAACAAAGACATACACTGACACCCAGTAACAAAAACTTACACTGACAACCAGTAACACAGACACACAAGCACACCAAGTCACAAAGACACACACTTACACCAAGTAACACAGACACACACTGACACCCAGTATCACAAACAAACACAATGACACCCAGTAACAAAGACACACACTGATACCCAGCAACACAGTCGTACACTTACACCAAGTAACAAAGACATACACTGACACCAAGTAACAAAGACATTTACTTACACCAAGTAACACAGACATACACTGACACCAAGTATTTTGACATACACTTACACCAAGTAACAAATACATACACTGACACCCAGTAACACAGACACACACTTTCACCAAGTAACAAAGACACACACTGATACCCAGTAACACAGACACACACTTGCACCAAGTAACAAAGACATACACTGACACCCAGTAACAAAGACATACACTGACACCCAGTAACACAGACACACACGGACACCAAGTAACAAAGACACACACTTACACCAAGTAACACAGACACACACTAACCCCCAGTAACACAGACACACACTTACACCAAGTAACAAAGACATGCACTGACACCAAGTAACAAAGACATACACTGATACCCAGTGTCACAGACGCAACTTACACCAAGTAACAAAGACATACACTGACACCAAGTAACAAAGGCATACACTGATACCCAGTAACACAGACGCACACTTACACCAAGTAACAAAGACATACACTGATACCCAGTAACACAGACATACACTTACACCAAGTAGCACAGAAATACACTTGCACCAAGTATTTTGACAAACAATTACACCAAGTCACAAAGACATACACTGAAACCCAGTAACAAAGAAATCCACTGACAACAAGTCACAAAAACATACACTGACACCAAGTAACAAAGACATACACTTACACCAAGTAACAAAGACATACACTGACACCCAGGAACACAGACACAAACTGACACCAAGTAACAAAGACACACACTTACACCAAGTAACAAAGACAGACACTGACAAGAAGTAACAAAGACACACACTTACACCAAGTAACACAGACATACACTGACAGCAAGTAACAAAGACATAAACTTGCACCAAGTATTTTGACATACACTGACACCAAGTAACAAAGACATACACTGATACCCAGTAACACAGACACACACTTACACCAAGTAACAAAGACATACACTGACACCAAGTCACAAAGACACGCACTGACACCCAGTAACAAAGACATACACTGACACCAAGTAACAAAGACATACACTGACATCAAGTAACAAAGACATAAACTGATACCCAGTAACACAGGCACACACTTACACCAAGTAACAAAGACATACACTGACACCAAGTCACAAAGACACACACTGACACCCAGTAACAAAGACATACACTGAAACCAAGTCACAAAGACATACACTGATACCCAGTAACAAAGAACTACACTGATACCCACTAACACAGACACACACTTACACCAAGTAACAAAGACACACACTGATACCCAGTAACACAGACACACGCTTACACCAAGTAATAAAGACATACTCTGATACCCAGTAACACAGACACACACTTACTCCAAGTAACAAAGACATACACTGACACCAAGTCACAAAGACACACACTGACACCCAGTAACAAAGACATACACTGACACGAAGTCACAAAGACATACACTGATACCCAGTAACAAAGAGATACACTGATACCCAGTAACACAGACACACACTTACACCCAGTAACAAAGACATACACTGACACCAAGTAACAAAGACATACACTAACACCAAGTCACAAAGACACACACTGACACCCAGTAACAAAGACATACACTGACACCAAGTCACAAAGACATACACTGATACACAGTAACAAAGACATACACTGATACCCCGTAACACAGACACACACTTACACCAAGTAACAAAGACAAACACTGATACCCAGTAACACAGACACACACTTACACCAAGTAACAAAGACATACACTGACACCCAGTAACAAAAACTTACACTGACAACCAGTAACACAGACACACAAGGACACCAAGTCACAAAGACACACACTTACACCAAGTAACACAGACACACACTGACACCCAGTATCACAAACAAACACAATGACACCCAGTAACAAAGACACACAATGATACCCAGCAACACAGTCGTACACTTACACCACGTAACAAAGACATACACTGACACCAAGTAACAAAGACATTTACTTACACCAAGTAACACAGACATACACTGACACCAAGTATTTTGACATACACTTACACCAAGTAACAAATACATACACTGACACCCAGTAACACAGACACACACTTTCACCAAGTAACAAAGACACACACTGATACCCAGTAACACAGACACACACTTGCACCAAGTAACAAAGACATACACTGACACCCAGTAACAAAGACATACACTGACACCCAGTAACACAGACACACACGGACACCAAGTAACAAAGACACACACTTACACCAAGTAACACAGACACACACTAACCCCCAGTAACACAGACACACACTTACACCAAGTAACAAAGACATGCACTGACACCAAGTAACAAAGACATACACTGATACCCAGTGACACAGACGCAACTTACACCAAGTAACAAAGACATACACTGACACCAAGTAACAAAGGCATACACTGATACCCAGTAACACAGACGCACACTTACACCAAGTAACAAAGACATACACTGATACCCAGTAACACAGACATACACTTACACCAAGTAGCACAGAAATACACTTGCACCAAGTATTTTGACAAACAATTACACCAAGTCACAAAGACATACACTGAAACCCAGTAACAAAGAAATCCACTGACAACAAGTCACAAAAACATACACTGACACCAAGTAACAAAGACATACACTTACACCAAGTAACAAAGACATACACTGACACCCAGGAACACAGACACAAACTGACACCAAGTAACAAAGACACACACTTACACCAAGTAACAAAGACAGACACTGACAAGAAGTAACAAAGACACACACTTACACCAAGTAACACAGACATACACTGACAGCAAGTAACAAAGACATAAACTTGCACCAAGTATTTTGACATACACTGACACCAAGTAACAAAGACATACACTGATACCCAGTAACACAGACACACACTTACACCAAGTAACAAAGACATACACTGACACCAAGTCACAAAGACACGCACTGACACCCAGTAACAAAGACATACACTGACACCAAGTAACAAAGACATACACTGACACCAAGTCACAAAGACATTTCCTGATACCCAGTAACACAGACGAACACTTACACCTAGTAACAAAACATTCACTTACACCAAGTAAGACAGACAAACACTTACACCAACTATTTTGACCTCCACTGACACCCAGTAACAAAGACATCCACGGACAACAAGTAACAAAGACATACACTTACACCAAGTGACAAAGACATACACTGACACCCAGGAACACAGACACACACTGACACCAAGTAACAAAGACACACACTTACACCAAGTAATAAAGACATACACTGACAAGAAGTAACAAAGACACACACTTACTCCAAGTAACACAGACATACACTGACACCAAGCAACAAAGACAGAAATTTACACCAAGTAACAAAGACATACACTTACACCAAGTATTTTGACATACACTGACACCAAGTAACAAAGACATACACTGATACCCAGTAACACAGACACACACTTACACCAAGTAACAAAGACATACACTTACACCAAGTAACAAAGACATACACTGACACCCAGGAACAAAGACACACACTGACACCAAGTAACAAAGACACACACTTACACCAAGTAATAAAGACATACACTGACAAGAAGTAACAAAGACACACACTTACTCCAAGTAACACAGACATACACTGACACCAAGTAACAAAGACAGAAATTTACACCAAGTAACAAAGACATACACTTACACCAAGTATTTTGACATACACTGACACCAAGTAACAAAGACATACACTGATACCCAGTAACACAGACACACACTTACACCAAGTAACAAAGACATACACTGACACCAAGTCACAAAGACATACACTGATACCCAGTAACACAGACGAACACTTAAACCTAGTAACAAAACATTCACTTACACCAAGGAAGACAGACACACACTTACACCAACTATTTTGACATCCACTGACACCCAGTAACAAAGACATACACTTACACCAAGTAACAAAGACATACACAGACACACACTGACACCAAGTAACAAAGGCACACACTTACACCAAGTAACAAAGACATACACTGATACCCAGTGACACAGACGCAACTTACACCAAGTAACAAAGACATACACTGACACCAAGTAACAAAGACATACACTGATACCCAGTAACACAGACGCACACTTACACCAAGTAACAAAGACATACACTTACACCAAGTAACAAAGACATACACTGAAACCCAGTAACAAAGAAATCCACTGACAACAAGTCACAAAAACATACAGTGACACCAAGTAACAAAGACATACACTGACACCAAGTAACAAAGACATACACTGACACCCAGGAATACAGACACAAACTGACACCAAGTAACAAAGACACACACTTACACCAAGTAACAAAGACAGTCACTGACAAGAAGTAACAAAGACACACAATTACACCAAGTAACACAGACATACACTGACACCAAGTAACAAAGACATACACAGATACCCAGTAACACAGACACACACTGACACCAAGTAACAAAGACATAAACTTGCACCAAGTATTTTGACATACACTGACACCAAGTAACAAAGACATACACTGATACCCAGTAACAGAGACACACACTTACACCAAGTAACAAAGACATACACTGACACCCAGTAACACAGACACACACTTACACCAAGTAACAAAGACATACACGGACACCAAGTTACAAATACATACACTGATACCCAGTAACACAGACGAACACTTACACCTAGTAACAAAACATTCACTGCCACCAAGAAAGACAGACATACACTTACACCAACTATTTCGACATCCACTGACACCCAGTAACAAAGACATCAACGGACAACAAGTAACAAAGACATACACTTACACCAAGTAACAAAGACATACACTGACACCCAGGAACACAGACACACACAGACACCAAGTAACAAAGACACAGACTTACACCAAGTAACAAAGACATACACTGACACCAAGTAACAAAGACAGAAATTTACACCAAGTTACAAAGACATACACTTACACCAAGTATTTTGACATACACTGACACCAAGTAACAAAGACATACACTGATACCCAGTAACACAGACACACACTTACACCAAGTAACAAAGACATACACTGACACCAAGTCACAAAGACATACACTGATAGCCAGTAACACAGACGAACACTTACACCTAGTAACAAAACATTCACTTACACCAAGTAAGACAGACATACACTTACACCAACTATTTTGACATCCACTGACACCCAGTAACAAAGACATCCACGGACAACAAGTAGCAAAGACATACACTTACACCAAGTAACAAAGACATACACTGACACCCAGGAACACAGACACACACTGACACCAAGTAACAAAGACACACACTTACACCAAGTAACAAAGACATAGACTGACACCAAGTAACAAAGACAGAAATTGACACCAAGTAACAAAGACATACACTTACACCACGTATTTTGACATACACTGACACCAAGTAACAAAGACATACACTGATACCCAGTAACACAGACACACACTTCCACCAAGTAACAAAGACATACACTGACACGAAGTCACAAAGACACACACTGACACCCAGTAACAAAGACATACACAGACACCAAGTAACAAAGACATACACTGATACCCAGTAACACAGACACACACTTACACCAAGTAACAAAGACATACATTGACACCAAGTCGCAAAGACACACACTGACATCCAGTAACAAAGACATACACTGACACCCAGTAACAAAGAGATACACTGATATCCAGTAACAAAGACATACACTGATACCCAGTAACACAGACACACACTTACACCCAGTAACAAAGACATACACTGACACCCAGTAACAAAGACATCCGCGGACAACAAGTAACAAAGACATACACTTACACCAAGTAACAAAGACATACACTGACACCCAGGAACACAGACACACACTTACACCAAGTAACAAAGACACACACTTACACCAAGTAATAAAGACATACACTGACAAGAAGTAACAAAGACACACACTTACTCCAAGTAACACAGACATACACTGACACCAAGTAACAAAGACAGAAATTTACACCAAGTAACAAAGACATACACTTACACCAAGTATTTTGACATACACTGACACCAAGTAACAAAGACATACACTGATACCCAGTAACACAGACACACACTTACACCAAGTAACAAAGACATACACTGACACCAAGTCACAAAGACATACACTGATACCCAGTAACACAGACGAACACTTACACCTAGTAACAAAACATTCACTTACACCAAGGAAGACAGACATACACTTACACCAACTATTTTGACATCCACTGACACCCAGTAACAAAGACATACACTTACACCAAGTAACAAAGACATACACAGACACACACTGACACCAAGTAACAAAGGCACACACTTACACCAAGTAACAAAGACATACACTGATACCCAGTGACACAGACGCAACTTACACCAAGTAACAAAGACATACACTGACACCAAGTAACAAAGACATACACTGATACCCAGTAACACAGACGCACACTTACACCAAGTAACAAAGACATACACTTACACCAAGTAACAAAGACATACACTTGCACCAAGTATTTTGACAAACAATTACACCAAGTCACAAAGACATACACTGAAACCCAGTAACAAAGAAATCCACTGACAACAAGTCACAAAAACATACAGTGACACCAAGTAACAAAGACATACACTGACACCAAGTAACAAAGACATACACTGACACCCAGGAATACAGACACAAACTGACACCAAGTAACAAAGACACACACTTACACCAAGTAACAAAGACAGTCACTGACAAGAAGTAACAAAGACACACAATTACACCAAGTAACACAGACATACACTGACACCAAGTAACAAAGACATAAACTTGCACCAAGTATTTTGACATACACTGACACCAAGTAACAAAGACATACACTGATACCCAGTAACACAGACACACACTTACACCAAGTAACAAAGACATACACTGACACCCAGTAACACAGACACACACGTACACCAATTAACAGAGACATACACGGACACCAAGTTACAAAGTCATACACTGATACCCAGTAACACAGACGAACACTTACACCTAGTAACAAAACATTCACTTCCACCAAGAAAGACAGACATACACTTACACCAACTATTTTGGCATCCACTGACACCCAGTAACAAAGACATCAACGGACAACAAGTAACAAAGACATACACTTACACCAAGTAACAAAGACATACACTGACACCCAGGAACACAGACACACACAGACACCAAGTAACAAAGACACAGACTTACACCAAGTAACAAAGACATACACTGACACCAAGTAACAAAGACAGAAATTTACACCAAGTTACAAAGACATACACTTACACCAAGTATTTTGACATACACTGACACCAAGTAACAAAGACATACACTGATACCCGGTAACACAGACACACACTTACACCAAGTAACAAAGACATACACTGACACCAAGTCACAAAAACATACACAGATAGCCAGTAACACAGACGAACACTTACACCTAGTAACAAAACATTAACTTACACCAAGTAAGACAGACATACACTTACACCAACTATTTTGACATCCACTGACACCCAGTAACAAAGACATCCACGGACAACAAGTGACAAAGACATACACTTACACCAAGTAACAAAGACATACACTGACACCCAGGAACACAGACACACACTGACACCAAGTAACAAAGACACACACTTACACCAAGTAACAAAGACATAGACTGACACCAAGTAACAAAGACAGAAATTTACACCAAGTAACAAAGACATACACTTACACCACGTATTTTGACATACACTGACACCAAGTAACAAAGACATACACTGATACCCAGTAACACAGACACACACTTCCACCAAGTAACAAAGACATACACTGACACGAAGTAACAAAGACATTTACTTACACCAAGTAACACAGACATACACTGACACCAAGTATTTTGACATACACTTACACCAAGTAACAAATACATACACTGACACCCAGTAACACAGACACACACTTTCACCAAGTAACAAAGACACACACTGATACCCAGTAACACAGACACACACTTGCACCAAGTAACAAAGACATACACTGACACCCAGTAACAAAGACATACACTGACACCCAGTAACACAGACACACACGGACACCAAGTAACAAAGACACACACTTACACCAAGTAACACAGACACACACTAACCCCCAGTAACACAGACACACACTTACACCAAGTAACAAAGACATGCACTGACACCAAGTAACAAAGACATACACTGATACCCAGTGACACAGACGCAACTTACACCAAGTAACAAAGACATACACTGACACCAAGTAACAAAGGCATACACTGATACCCAGTAACACAGACGCACACTTACACCAAGTAACAAAGACATACACTGATACCCAGTAACACAGACATACACTTACACCAAGTAGCACAGAAATACACTTGCACCAAGTATTTTGACAAACAATTACACCAAGTCACAAAGACATACACTGAAACCCAGTAACAAAGAAATCCACTGACAACAAGTCACAAAAACATACACTGACACCAAGTAACAAAGACATACACTTACACCAAGTAACAAAGACATACACTGACACCCAGGAACACAGACACAAACTGACACCAAGTAACAAAGACACACACTTACACCAAGTAACAAAGACAGACACTGACAAGAAGTAACAAAGACACACACTTACACCAAGTAACACAGACATACACTGACAGCAAGTAACAAAGACATAAACTTGCACCAAGTATTTTGACATACACTGACACCAAGTAACAAAGACATACACTGATACCCAGTAACACAGACACACACTTACACCAAGTAACAAAGACATACACTGACACCAAGTCACAAAGACACGCACTGACACCCAGTAACAAAGACATACACTGACACCAAGTAACAAAGACATACACTGACACCAAGTCACAAAGACATTTCCTGATACCCAGTAACACAGACGAACACTTACACCTAGTAACAAAACATTCACTTACACCAAGTAAGACAGACAAACACTTACACCAACTATTTTGACCTCCACTGACACCCAGTAACAAAGACATCCACGGACAACAAGTAACAAAGACATACACTTACACCAAGTGACAAAGACATACACTGACACCCAGGAACACAGACACACACTGACACCAAGTAACAAAGACACACACTTACACCAAGTAATAAAGACATACACTGACAAGAAGTAACAAAGACACACACTTACTCCAAGTAACACAGACATACACTGACACCAAGCAACAAAGACAGAAATTTACACCAAGTAACAAAGACATACACTTACACCAAGTATTTTGACATACACTGACACCAAGTAACAAAGACATACACTGATACCCAGTAACACAGACACACACTTACACCAAGTAACAAAGACATACACTTACACCAAGTAACAAAGACATACACTGACACCCAGGAACACAGACACACACTGACACCAAGTAACAAAGACACACACTTACACCAAGTAATAAAGACATACACTGACAAGAAGTAACAAAGACACACACTTACTCCAAGTAACACAGACATACACTGACACCAAGTAACAAAGACAGAAATTTACACCAAGTAACAAAGACATACACTTACACCAAGTATTTTGACATACACTGACACCAAGTAACAAAGACATACACTGATACCCAGTAACACAGACACACACTTACACCAAGTAACAAAGACATACACTGACACCAAGTCACAAAGACATACACTGATACCCAGTAACACAGACGAACACTTAAACCTAGTAACAAAACATTCACTTACACCAAGGAAGACAGACACACACTTACACCAACTATTTTGACATCCACTGACACCCAGTAACAAAGACATACACTTACACCAAGTAACAAAGACATACACAGACACACACTGACACCAAGTAACAAAGGCACACACTTACACCAAGTAACAAAGACATACACTGATACCCAGTGACACAGACGCAACTTACACCAAGTAACAAAGACATACACTGACACCAAGTAACAAAGACATACACTGATACCCAGTAACACAGACGCACACTTACACCAAGTAACAAAGACATACACTTACACCAAGTAACAAAGACATACACTGAAACCCAGTAACAAAGAAATCCACTGACAACAAGTCACAAAAACATACAGTGACACCAAGTAACAAAGACATACACTGACACCAAGTAACAAAGACATACACTGACACCCAGGAATACAGACACAAACTGACACCAAGTAACAAAGACACACACTTACACCAAGTAACAAAGACAGTCACTGACAAGAAGTAACAAAGACACACAATTACACCAAGTAACACAGACATACACTGACACCAAGTAACAAAGACATACACAGATACCCAGTAACACAGACACACACTGACACCAAGTAACAAAGACATAAACTTGCACCAAGTATTTTGACATACAGTGACACCAAGTAACAAAGACATACACTGATACCCAGTAACAGAGACACACACTTACACCAAGTAACAAAGACATACACTGACACCCAGTAACACAGACACACACTTACACCAAGTAACAAAGACATACACGGACACCAAGTTACAAATACATACACTGATACACAGTAACACAGACGAACACTTACACCTAGTAACAAAACATTCACTGCCACCAAGAAAGACAGACATACACTTACACCAACTATTTCGACATCCACTGACACCCAGTAACAAAGACATCAACGGACAACAAGTAACAAAGACATACACTTACACCAAGTAACAAAGACATACACTGACACCCAGGAACACAGACACACACAGACACCAAGTAACAAAGACACAGACTTACACCAAGTAACAAAGACATACACTGACACCAAGTAACAAAGACAGAAATTTACACCAAGTTACAAAGACATACACTTACACCAAGTATTTTGACATACACTGACACCAAGTAACAAAGACATACACTGATACCCAGTAACACAGACACACACTTACACCAAGTAACAAAGACATACACTGACACCAAGTCACAAAGACATACACTGATAGCCAGTAACACAGACGAACACTTACACCTAGTAACAAAACATTCACTTACACCAAGTAAGACAGACATACACTTACACCAACTATTTTGACATCCACTGACACCCAGTAACAAAGACATCCACGGACAACAAGTAGCAAAGACATACACTTACACCAAGTAACAAAGACATACACTGACACCCAGGAACACAGACACACACTGACACCAAGTAACAAAGACACACACTTACACCAAGTAACAAAGACATAGACTGACACCAAGTAACAAAGACAGAAATTGACACCAAGTAACAAAGACATACACTTACACCACGTATTTTGACATACACTGACACCAAGTAACAAAGACATACACTGATACCCAGTAACACAGACACACACTTCCACCAAGTAACAAAGACATACACTGACACGAAGTCACAAAGACACACACTGACACCCAGTAACAAAGACATACACAGACACCAAGTAACAAAGACATACACTGATACCCAGTAACACAGACACACACTTACACCAAGTAACAAAGACATACATTGACACCAAGTCGCAAAGACACACACTGACATCCAGTAACAAAGACATACACTGACACCCAGTAACAAAGAGATACACTGATATCCAGTAACAAAGACATACACTGATACCCAGTAACACAGACACACACTTACACCCAGTAACAAAGACATACACTGACACCCAGTAACAAAGACATCCGCGGACAACAAGTAACAAAGACATACACTTACACCAAGTAACAAAGACATACACTGACACCCAGGAACACAGACACACACTTACACCAAGTAACAAAGACACACACTTACACCAAGTAATAAAGACATACACTGACAAGAAGTAACAAAGACACACACTTACTCCAAGTAACACAGACATACACTGACACCAAGTAACAAAGACAGAAATTTACACCAAGTAACAAAGACATACACTTACACCAAGTATTTTGACATACACTGACACCAAGTAACAAAGACATACACTGATACCCAGTAACACAGACACACACTTACACCAAGTAACAAAGACATACACTGACACCAAGTCACAAAGACATACACTGATACCCAGTAACACAGACGAACACTTACACCTAGTAACAAAACATTCACTTACACCAAGGAAGACAGACATACACTTACACCAACTATTTTGACATCCACTGACACCCAGTAACAAAGACATACACTTACACCAAGTAACAAAGACATACACAGACACACACTGACACCAAGTAACAAAGGCACACACTTACACCAAGTAACAAAGACATACACTGATACCCAGTGACACAGACGCAACTTACACCAAGTAACAAAGACATACACTGACACCAAGTAACAAAGACATACACTGATACCCAGTAACACAGACGCACACTTACACCAAGTAACAAAGACATACACTTACACCAAGTAACAAAGACATACACTTGCACCAAGTATTTTGACAAACAATTACACCAAGTCACAAAGACATACACTGAAACCCAGTAACAAAGAAATCCACTGACAACAAGTCACAAAAACATACAGTGACACCAAGTAACAAAGACATACACTGACACCAAGTAACAAAGACATACACTGACACCCAGGAATACAGACACAAACTGACACCAAGTAACAAAGACACACACTTACACCAAGTAACAAAGACAGTCACTGACAAGAAGTAACAAAGACACACAATTACACCAAGTAACACAGACATACACTGACACCAAGTAACAAAGACATAAACTTGCACCAAGTATTTTGACATACACTGACACCAAGTAACAAAGACATACACTGATACCCAGTAACACAGACACACACTTACACCAAGTAACAAAGACATACACTGACACCCAGTAACACAGACACACACTTACACCAAGTAACAGAGACATACACGGACACCAAGTTACAAAGTCATACACTGATACCCAGTAACACAGACGAACACTTACACCTAGTAACAAAACATTCACTTCCACCAAGAAAGACAGACATACACTTACACCAACTATTTTGGCATCCACTGACACCCAGTAACAAAGACATCAACGGACAACAAGTAACAAAGACATACACTTACACCAAGTAACAAAGACATACACTGACACCCAGGAACACAGACACACACAGACACCAAGTAACAAAGACACAGACTTACACCAAGTAACAAAGACATACACTGACACCAAGTAACAAAGACAGAAATTTACACCAAGTTACAAAGACATACACTTACACCAAGTATTTTGACATACACTGACACCAAGTAACAAAGACATACACTGATACCCGGTAACACAGACACACACTTACACCAAGTAACAAAGACATACACTGACACCAAGTCACAAAAACATACACTGATAGCCAGTAACACAGACGAACACTTACACCTAGTAACAAAACATTAACTTACACCAAGTAAGACAGACATACACTTACACCAACTATTTTGACATCCACTGACACCCAGTAACAAAGACATCCACGGACAACAAGTGACAAAGACATACACTTACACCAAGTAACAAAGACATACACTGACACCCAGGAACACAGACACACACTGACACCAAGTAACAAAGACACACACTTACACCAAGTAACAAAGACATAGACTGACACCAAGTAACAAAGACAGAAATTTACACCAAGTAACAAAGACATACACTTACACCACGTATTTTGACATACACTGACACCAAGTAACAAAGACATACACTGATACCCAGTAACACAGACACACACTTCCACCAAGTAACAAAGACATACACTGACACGAAGTCACAAAGACACACACTGACACCCAGTAACAAAGACATACACAGACACCAAGTAACAAAGACATTCACTGATACCCAGTAACACAGACACACACTTACACCAAGTAACAAAGACATACATTGACACCAAGTCGCAAAGACACACACTGACATCCAGTAACAAAGACATACACTGACACCCAGTAACAAAGACATACACTGATACCCAGTAACACAGACACACACTTACACCCAGTAACAAAGACATACACTGACACCAAGTAACAAAGTCATACACTGACACCAAGTCACAAAGACACACACTGACACCCAGTAACAAAGACATACACTGACACCAAGTCACAAGGACAGACACTGATACCCAGTAACAAAGACATACACTGATACCCTGTAACACAGACACACACTTACACCAAGTAACAAAGACATACACTTACACCAAGTAACACAGACATATACTTACACCATCTATTTTGACATACACTTACACCAAGTAACAAAGACATACACTGATACCCAGTAACAAAGAGATACACTGATACCCAGTAACACAGACACACACTTACACCCAGTAACAAAGACATACACTGACACCAAGTAACAAAGACATACACTAACACCAAGTCACAAAGACACACACTGACACCCAGTAACAAAGACATACACTGACACCAAGTCACAAAGACATACACTGATACACAGTAACAAAGACATACACTGATACCCCGTAACACAGACACACACTTGCACCAAGTAACAAAGACAAACACTGATACCCAGTAACACAGACACACACTTACACCAAGTAACAAAGACATACACTGACACCCAGTAACAAAAACTTACACTGACAACCAGTAACACAGACACACACGGACACCAAGTCACAAATACACACACTTACACCAAGTAACACAGACACACACTGACACCCAGTATCACAAACAAACACAATGACACCCAGTAACAAAGACACACACTGATACCCAGCAACACAGTCGTACACTTACACCAAGTAACAAAGACATACACTGACGCCAAGTAACAAAGACATTTACTGACACCAAGTAACACAGACATACACTGACACCAAGTATTTTGACATACACTTACACCAAGTAACAAATACATACACTGACACCCAGTAACACAGACACACACTTTCACCAAGTAACAAAGACACACACTGATACCCAGTAACACAGACACACACTTGCACCAAGTAACAAAGACATACACTGACACCCAGTAACAAAGACATACACTGACACCCAGTACCACAGACACACACGGACACCAAGTAACAAAGACACACACTTACACCAAGTAACACAGACACACACTAACCCCCAGTAACACAGACACACACTTACACCAAGTAACAAAGACATGCACTGACACCAAGTAACAAAGACATACACTGATACCCAGTGACACAGACGCAACTTACACCAAGTAACAAAGACATACACTGACACCAAGTAACAAAGACATACACTGATACCCAGTAACACAGACGCACACTTACACCAAGTAACAAAGACATACACTGATACCCAGTAACACAGACATACACTTACACCAAGTAGCACAGAAATACACTTGCACCAAGTATTTTGACAAACAATTACACCAAGTCACGAAGACATACACTGAAACCCAGTAACAAAGAAATCCACTGACAACAAGTCACAAAAACATACACTGACACCAAGTGACAAAGACATACACTTACACCAAGTAACAAAGACATACTCTGACACCCAGGAACACTGACACAAACTGACACCAAGTAACAAAGACACACACTTACACCAAGTAACAAAGACAGACACTGACAAGAAGTAACAAAGACACACACTTACACCAAGTAACACAGACATACACTGACAGCAAGTAACAAAGACATAAACTTGCACCAAGTATTTTGACATACACTGACACCAAGTAACAAAGACATACACTGATACCCAGTAACACAGACACACACTTACACCAAGTAACAAAGACGTACACTGACACCAAGTCACAAAGACACGCACTGACACCCAGTAACAAAGACATACACTGACACCAAGTAACAAAGACATACACTGACACCAAGTCACAAAGACATTTCCTGATACCCAGTAACACAGACGAACACTTACACCTAGTAACAAAACATTCACTTACACCAAGTAAGACAGACAAACACTTACACCAACTATTTTGACCTCCACTGACACCCAGTAACAAAGACATCCACGGACAACAAGTAACAAAGACATACACTTACACCAAGTAACAAAGACATACACTGACACCCAGGAACACAGACACACACTTACACTCAGTAACAAAGACACACACTTACACCAAGTAATAAAGACATACACTGACAAGAAGTAACAAAGACACACACTTACTCCAAGTAACACAGACATACACTGACACCAAGTAACAAAGACAGAAATGTACACCAAGTAACAAAGACATACACTTACACCAAGTATTTTGACATACACTGACACCAAGTAACAAAGACATACACTGATACCCAGTAACACAGACACACACTTACACCAAGTAACAAAGACATACACTGACACCAAGTCACAAAGACATACACTGATACCCAGTAACACAGACGAACACTTACACCTAGTAACAAAACATTCACTTACACCAAGGAAGACAGACATACACTTACACCAACTATTTTGACATCCACTGACACCCAGTAACAAAGACATACACTTACACCAAGTAACAAAGACATACACAGACACACACTGACACCAAGTAACAAAGACACACACTGATACCCAGTGACACAGACGCAACTTACACCAAGTAACAGAGACATACACTGACAGCAAGTAACAAAGACATACACTTGCACCAAGTATTTTGACAAGCAATTACACCAAGTCACAAAGACACACACTTACACCAAGTAACAAAGACATACACTGATATCCAGTAACACAGACGCACACTTACACCAAGTAACAAAGACATACACTTACACCAAGTAACAAAGACATACACTTGCACCAAGTATTTTGACAAACAATTACACCAAGTCACAAAGACATACACTGAAACCCAGTAACAAAGAAATCCACTGACAACAAGTCACAATAACATACAGTGACACCAAGTAACAAAGACATACACTTACACCAAGTAACAAAGACATACACTGACACCCAGGAATACAGACACAAACTGACACCAAGTAACAAAGACACACACTTACACCAAGTAACAAAGCCAGTCACTGACAAGAAGTAACAAAGACACACAATTACACCAAGTAACACAGACATACACTGACACCAAGTAACAAAGACATAAACTTGCACCAAGTATTTTGACATACACTGACACCAAGTAACAAAGACATACACTGATACCCAGTAACACAGACACACACTTACACCAAGTAACAAAGACATACACTGATACCCAGTAACAAAGACATACACTGACATCCAGTAACACAGACACACACTTACATCAAGAAAAAAAGACATACACTGACACCACTCACAAAGACATACACTGACACCAAGTAACAAAGACATACACTGATACCCAGTAACACAGACACACACTTACACCAAGTAACAAAGACATACACTGACACCCAGTAACACAGACACACACTTACACCAAGTAACAAAGACATACACGGACACCAAGTTACAAAGACATACACTGATACCCAGTAACACAGACGAACACTTACACCTAGTAACAAAACATTCACTTCCACCAAGAAAGACAGACATACACTTACACCAACTATTTTGACATCCACTGACACCCAGTAACAAAGACATCAACGGACAACAAGTAACAAAGACACAGACTTACACCAAGTAACAAAGACATACACTGACACCAAGTAACAAAGACAGAAATTTACACCAAGTAACAAAGACATACACTTACACCAAGTATTTTGACATACACTGACACCAAGTAACAAAGACATACACTGATACCCAGTAACACAGACACACACTTACACCAAGTAACAAAGACATACACTGACACCAAGTCACAAAGACATACACTGATAGCCAGTAACACAGACGAACACTTACACCTAGTAACAAAACATTCCCTTACACCAAGTAAGACAGACATACACTTACACCAACTATTTTGACATCCACTGACACCCAGTAACAAAGACATCCACGGACAACAAGTAACAAAGACATACACTTACACCAAGTAACAAAGACATACACTGACACCCAGGAACACAGACACACACTGACACCAAGTAACAAAGACACACACTTACACCAAGTAACAAAGACATAGACTGACACCAAGTAACAAAGACAGAAATTTACACCAAGTACCAAAGACACACACTTACACCACGTATTTTGACATACACTGACACCAAGTAACAAAGACATACACTGATACCCAGTAACACAGACACACACTTCCACCAAGTAACAAAGACATACACTGACACGAAGTCACAAAGACACACACTGACACCCAGTAACAAAGACATACACAGACACCAAGTAACAAAGACATACACTGATACCCAGTAACACAGACACACACTTACACCAAGTAACAAAGACATACATTGACACCAAGTCGCAAAGACACACACTGACATCCAGTAGCAAAGACATACACTGACACCCAGTAACAAAGACATACACTGATACCCAGTAACAAAGACATACACTGATACCCAGTAACACAGACACACACTTACACCCAGTAACAAAGACATACACTGACACCAAGTAACAAAGTCATACACTGACACCAAGTCACAAAGACACACACTGACACCCAGTAACAAAGACATACACTGACACCAAGTCACAAAGACAGACACTGATACCCAGTAACAAAGACATACACTGATACCCTGTAACACAGACACACACTTACACCAAGTAACAAAGACATACACTTACACCAAGTAACACAGACATACACTTACACCATCTATTTTGACATACACTTACACCAAGTAACAAAGACATACACTGATACCCAGTAACAAAGAGATACACTGATACCCAGTAACACAGACACACACTTACACCCAGTAACAAAGACATACACTGA
The DNA here is from genome assembly GCF_036365525.1 of Heterodontus francisci. NCBI lineage: Eukaryota > Metazoa > Chordata > Chondrichthyes > Heterodontiformes > Heterodontidae > Heterodontus > Heterodontus francisci. The sequence goes on along the minus strand of NW_027141399.1, from coordinate 23,788 downwards.
CACCAAGTAACAAAGACATACACTAACACCAAGTCACAAAGACACACACTGACACCCAGTAACAAAGACATACACTGACACCAAGTCACAAAGACATACACTGATACACAGTAACAAAGACATACACTGATACCCCGTAACACAGACACACACTTGCACCAAGTAACAAAGACAAACACTGATACCCAGTAACACAGACACACACTTACACCAAGTAACAAAGACATACACTGACACCCAGTAACAAAAACTTACACTGACAACCAGTAACACAGACACACACGGACACCAAGTCACAAATACACACACTTACACCAAGTAACACAGACACACACTGACACCCAGTATCACAAACAAACACAATGACACCCAGTAACAAAGACACACACTGATACCCAGCAACACAGACACACACTTACACCAAGTAACAAAGACATACACTGACACCCAGTAACACAGACACACACTTACACCAAGTAACAAAGACATACACGGACACCAAGTTACAAAGACATACACTGATACCCAGTAACACAGACGAACACTTACACCTAGTAACAAAACATTCACTTCCACCAAGAAAGACAGACATACACTTACACCAACTATTTTGACATCCACTGACACCCAGTAACAAAGACATCAACGGACAACAAGTAACAAAGACACAGACTTACACCAAGTAACAAAGACATACACTGACACCAAGTAACAAAGACAGAAATTTACACCAAGTAACAAAGACATACACTTACACCAAGTATTTTGACATACACTGACACCAAGTAACAAAGACATACACTGATACCCAGTAACACAGACACACACTTACACCAAGTAACAAAGACATACACTGACACCAAGTCACAAAGACATACACTGATAGCCAGTAACACAGACGAACACTTACACCTAGTAACAAAACATTCCCTTACACCAAGTAAGACAGACATACACTTACACCAACTATTTTGACATCCACTGACACCCAGTAACAAAGACATCCACGGACAACAAGTAACAAAGACATACACTTACACCAAGTAACAAAGACATACACTGACACCCAGGAACACAGACACACACTGACACCAAGTAACAAAGACACACACTTACACCAAGTAACAAAGACATAGACTGACACCAAGTAACAAAGACAGAAATTTACACCAAGTAACAAAGACACACACTTACACCACGTATTTTGACATACACTGACACCAAGTAACAAAGACATACACTGATACCCAGTAACACAGACACACACTTCCACCAAGTAACAAAGACATACACTGACACGAAGTCACAAAGACACACACTGACACCCAGTAACAAAGACATACACAGACACCAAGTAACAAAGACATACACTGATACCCAGTAACACAGACACACACTTACACCAAGTAACAAAGACATACATTGACACCAAGTCGCAAAGACACACACTGACATCCAGTAGCAAAGACATACACTGACACCCAGTAACAAAGACATACACTGATACCCAGTAACAAAGACATACACTGATACCCAGTAACACAGACACACACTTACACCCAGTAACAAAGACATACACTGACACCAAGTAACAAAGTCATACACTGACACCAAGTCACAAAGACACACACTGACACCCAGTAACAAAGACATACACTGACACCAAGTCACAAAGACAGACACTGATACCCAGTAACAAAGACATACACTGATACCCTGTAACACAGACACACACTTACACCAAGTAACAAAGACATACACTTACACCAAGTAACACAGACATACACTTACACCATCTATTTTGACATACACTTACACCAAGTAACAAAGACATACACTGATACCCAGTAACAAAGAGATACACTGATACCCAGTAACACAGACACACACTTACACCCAGTAACAAAGACATACACTGACACCAAGTAACAAAGACATACACTAACACCAAGTCACAAAGACACACACTGACACCCAGTAACAAAGACATACACTGACACCAAGTCACAAAGACATACACTGATACACAGTAACAAAGACATACACTGATACCCCGTAACACAGACACACACTTGCACCAAGTAACAAAGACAAACACTGATACCCAGTAACACAGACACACACTTACACCAAGTAACAAAGACATACACTGACACCCAGTAACAAAAACTTACACTGACAACCAGTAACACAGACACACACGGACACCAAGTCACAAATACACACACTTACACCAAGTAACACAGACACACACTGACACCCAGTATCACAAACAAACACAATGACACCCAGTAACAAAGACACACACTGATACCCAGCAACACAGTCGTACACTTACACCAAGTAACAAAGACATACACTGACGCCAAGTAACAAAGACATTTACTGACACCAAGTAACACAGACATACACTGACACCAAGTATTTTGACATACACTTACACCAAGTAACAAATACATACACTGACACCCAGTAACACAGACACACACTTTCACCAAGTAACAAAGACACACACTGATACCCAGTAACACAGACACACACTTGCACCAAGTAACAAAGACATACACTGACACCCAGTAACAAAGACATACACTGACACCCAGTACCACAGACACACACGGACACCAAGTAACAAAGACACACACTTACACCAAGTAACACAGACACACACTAACCCCCAGTAACACAGACACACACTTACACCAAGTAGCAAAGACATGCACTGACACCAAGTAACAAAGACATACACTGATACCCAGTGACACAGACGCAACTTACACCAAGTAACAAAGACATACACTGACACCAAGTAACAAAGACATACACTGATACCCAGTAACGCAGACGCACACTTACACCAAGTAACAAAGACATACACTGATACCCAGTAACACAGACATACACTTACACCAAGTAGCACAGAAATACACTTGCACCAAGTATTTTGACAAACAATTACACCAAGTCACGAAGACATACACTGAAACCCAGTAACAAAGAAATCCACTGACAACAAGTCACAAAAACATACACTGACACCAAGTGACAAAGACATACACTTACACCAAGTAACAAAGACATACACTGACACCCAGGAACACAGACACAAACTGACACCAAGTAACAAAGACACACACTTACACCAAGTAACAAAGACAGACACTGACAAGAAGTAACAAAGACACACACTTACACCAAGTAACACAGACATACACTGACAGCAAGTAACAAAGACATAAACTTGCACCAAGTATTTTGACATACACTGACACCAAGTAACAAAGACATACACTGATACCCAGTAACACAGACACACACTTACACCAAGTAACAAAGACGTACACTGTCACCAAGTCACAAAGACACGCACTGACACCCAGTAACAAAGACATACACTGACACCAAGTAACAAAGACATACACTGACACCAAGTCACAAAGACATTTCCTGATACCCAGTAACACAGACGAACACTTACACCTAGTAACAAAACATTCACTTACACCAAGTAAGACAGACAAACACTTACACCAACTATTTTGAACTCCACTGACACCCAGTAACAAAGACATCCACGGACAACAAGTAACAAAGACATACACTTACACCAAGTAACAAAGACATACACTGACACCCAGGAACACAGACACACATTAACACTCAGTAACAAAGACACACACTTACACCAAGTAATAAAGACATACACTGACAAGAAGGAACAAAGACACACACTTACTCCAAGTAACACAGACATACACTGACACCAAGTAACAGAGACAGAAATGTACACCAAGTAACAAAGACATACACTTACACCAAGTATTTTGACATACACTGACACCAAGTAACAAAGACATACACTGATACCCAGTAACACAGACACACACTGACACCAAGTAACAAAGACATACACTGACACCAAGTCACAAAGACATACACTGATACCCAGTAACACAGACGAACACTTACACCTAGTAACAAAACATTCACTTACACCAAGGAAGACAGACATACACTTACACCAACTATTTTGACATCCACTGACACCCAATAACAAAGACATACACTTACACCAAGTAACAAAGACATACACAGACACACACTGACACCAAGTAACAAAGACACACACTTACACCAAGTAACAAAGACATACACTGATACCCAGTGACACAGACGCAACTTACACCAAGTAACAAAGACATACACTGACACCAAGTAACAAAGACATACACTGATATCCAGTAACACAGACGCACACTTACACCAAGTAACAAAGACATACACTTACACCAAGTAACAAAGACATACACTTGCACCAAGTATTTTGACAAACAATTACACCAAGTCACAAAGACATACACTGAAACCCAGTAACAAAGAAATCCACTGACAACAAGTCACAAAAACATACAGTGACACCAAGTAACAAAGACATACACTTACACCAAGTAACAAAGACATACACTGACACCCAGGAATACAGACACAAACTGACACCAAGTAACAAAGACACACACTTACACCAAGTAACAAAGACAGTCACTGACAAGAAGTAACAAAGACACACAATTACACCAAGTAACACAGACATACACTGACACCAAGTAACAAAGACATAAACTTGCACCAAGTATTTTGACATACACTGACACCAAGTAACAAAGACATACACTGATATCCAGTAACACAGACACACACTTACACCAAGTAACAAAGACATACACTGATACCCAGTAACAAAGACATACACTGACATCCAGTAACACAGACACACACTTACATCAAGAAAAAAAGACATACACTGACACCAAGTCACAAAGACATACACTGACACCAAGTAACAAAGACATACACTGATACCCAGTAACACAGACACACACTTACACCTAGTAACAAAACATTCACTTCCACCAAGAAAGACAGACATACACTTACACCAACTATTTTGACATCCACTGACACCCAGTAACAAAGACATCAACGGACAACAAGTAACAAAGACACAGACTTACACCAAGTAACAAAGACATACACTGACACCAAGTAACAAAGACAGAAATTTACACCAAGTTACAAAGACATACACTTACACCAAGTATTTTGACATACACTGACACCAAGTAACAAAGACATACACTGATACCCAGTAACACAGACACACACTTACACCAAGTAACAAAGACATACACTGACACCAAGTCACAAAGACATACACTGATAGCCAGTAACACAGACGAACACTTACACCTAGTAACAAAACATTCACTTACACCAAGTAAGACAGACATACACTTACACCAACTATTTTGACATCCACTGACACCCAGTAACAAAGACATCCACGGACAACAAGTAACAAAGACATACACTTACACCAAGTAACAAAGACATACACTGACACCCAGGAACACAGACACACACTGACACCAAGTAACAAAGACACACACTTACACCAAGTAACAAAGACATAGACTGACACCAAGTAACAAAGACAGAAATTTACACCAAGTAACAAAGACACACACTTACACCACGTATTTTGACATACACTGACACCAAGTAACAAAGACATACACTGATACCCAGTAACACAGACACACACTTCCACCAAGTAACAAAGACATACACTGACACGAAGTCACAAAGACACACACTGACACCCAGTAACAAAGACATACACAGACACCAAGTAACAAAGACATACACTGATACCCAGTAACACAGACACACACTTACACCAAGTAACAAAGACATACATTGACACCAAGTCGCAAAGACACACACTGACATCCAGTAACAAAGACATACACTGACACCCAGTAACAAAGACATACACTGATACCCAGTAACAAAGACATACACTGATACCCAGTAACACAGACACACACTTACACCCAGTAACAAAGACATACACTGACACCAAGTAACAAAGTCATACACTGACACCAAGTCACAAAGACACACACTGACACCCAGTAACAAAGACATACACTGACACCAAGTCACAAAGACAGACACTGATACCCAGTAACAAAGACATACACTGATACCCTGTAACACAGACACACACTTACACCAAGTAACAAAGACATACACTGACACCAAGTAACACAGACATACTCTTACACCATCTATTTTGACATACACTTACACCAAGTAACAAAGACATACACTGATACCCAGTAACAAAGAGATACACTGATACCCAGTAACACAGACACACACTTACACCCAGTAACAAAGACATACACTGACACCAAGTAACAAAGACATACACTAACACCAAGTCACAAAGACACACACTGACACCCAGTAACAAAGACATACACTGACACCAAGTCACAAAGACATACACTGATACACAGTAACAAAGACATACACTGATACCCCGTAACACAGACACACACTTGCACCAAATAACAAAGACATACACTGATACCCAGTAACACAGACACACACTTACACCAAGTAACAAAGACATACACGGACACCAAGTTACAAAGACATACACTGATACCCAGTAACACAGACGAACACTTACACCTAGTAACAAAACATTCACTTCCACCAAGAAAGACAGACATACACTTACACCAACTATTTTGACATCCACTGACACCCAGTAACAAAGACATCAACGGACAACAAGTAACAAAGACATACACTTACACCAAGTAACAAAGACATACACTGACACCCAGGAACACAGACACACACTGACACCAAGTAACAAAGACACAGACTTACACCAAGTAACAAAGACATACACTGACACCAAGTAACAAAGACAGAAATTTACACCAAGTAACAAAGACATACACTTACACCAAGTATTTTGACATACACTGACACCAAGTAACAAAGACATACACTGATACCCAGTAACACAGACACATACTTACACCAAGTAACAAAGACATACACTGACACCAAGTCACAAAGTCATACACTGATAGCCAGTAACACAGACGAACACTTACACCTTGTAACAAAACATTCACTTAAACCAAGTAAGACAGACATACACTTACACCAACTATTTTGACATCCACTGACACCCAGTAACAAAGACATCCACGGACAACAAGTAACAAAGACATACACTTACACCAAGTAACAAAGACATACACTGACACCCAGGAACACAGACACACACTGACACCAAGTAACAAAGACACACACTTACACCAAGTAACAAAGACATAGACTGACACCAAGTAACAAAGACAGAAATTTACACCAAGTAACAAAGACATACACTTACACCACGTATTTTGACATACACTGACACCAAGTAACAAAGACATACACTGATACCCAGTAACACAGACACACACTTCCACCAAGTAACAAAGACATACACTGACACGAAGTCACAAAGACACACACTGACACCCAGTAACAAAGACATACACAGACACCAAGTAACAAAGACATACACTGATACCCAGTAACACAGACACACACTTACACCAAGTAACAAAGACATACATTGACACCAAGTCACAAAGACACACACTGACATCCAGTAACAAAGACATACACTGACACCCAGTAACAAAGACATACACTGATACCCAGTAACACAGACACACACTTACACCCAGTAACAAAGACATACACTGACACCAAGTAACAAAGTCATACACTGACACCAAGTCACAAAGACACACACTGACACCCAGTAACAAAGTCATACACTGACACCAAGTCACAAAGACAGACACTGATACCCAGTAACAAAGACATACACTGATACCCTGTAACACAGACACACACTTACACCAAGTAACAAAGACATACACTTACACCAAGTAACACAGACATACACTTACACCATCTATTTTGACATACACTTACACCAAGTAACAAAGACATACACTGATACCCAGTAACAAAGAGATACACTGACACCAAGTAACAAAGACATACACTAACACCAAGTCACAAAGACACACACTGACACCCAGTAACAAAGACATACACTGACACCAAGTCACAAAGACATACACTGATACACAGTAACAAAGACATACACTGATACCCCGTAACACAGACACACACTTGCACCAAGTAAAAAAGACAAACACTGATACCCAGTAACACAGACACACACTTACACCAAGTAACAAAGACATACACTGACACCCAGTAACAAAAACTTACACTGACAACCAGTAACACAGACACACAAGGACACCAAGTCACAAAGACACACACTTACACCAAGTAACACAGACACACACTGACACCCAGTATCACAAACAAACACAATGACACCCAGTAACAAAGACACACACTGATACCCAGCAACACAGTCGTACACTTACACCAAGTAACACAGACATACACTGACACCAAGTATTTTGACATACACTTACACCAAGTAACAAATACATACACTGACACCCAGTAACACAGACACACACTTTCACCAAGTAACAAAGACACACACTGATACCCAGTAACACAAACACACAATTGCACCAAGTAACAAAGACATACACTGACACCCAGTAACAAAGACATACACTGACACCCAGTAACACAGACACACACGGACACCAAGTAACAAAGACACACACTTACACCAAGTAACACAGACACACACTAACCCCCAGTAACACAGACACACACTTACACCAAGTAACAAAGACATGCACTGACACCAAGTAACAAAGACATACACTGATACCCAGTGACACAGACGCAACTTACACCAAGTAACAAAGACATACACTGACACCAAGTAACAAAGACATACACTGATACCCAGTAACACAGACGCACACTTACACCAAGTAACAAAGACATACACTGATACCCAGTAACACAGACATACACTTACACCAAGTAGCACAGAAATACACTTGCACCAAGTATTTTGACAAACAATTACACCAAGTCACGAAGACATACACTGAAACCAAGTGACAAAGACATACACTTACACCAAGTAACAAAGATATACACTGACACCCAGGAACACAGATACAAACTGACACCAAGTAACAAAGACACACACTTACACCAAGTAACAAAGACAGACACTGACAAGAAGTAACAAAGACACACACTTACACCAAGTAACACAGACATACACTGACAGCAAGTAACAAAGACATAAACTTGCACCAACTATTTGGACATACACTGACACCAAGTAACAAAGACATACACTGATACCCAGTAACACAGACACACACTTACACCAAGTAACAAAGACATACACTGACACCAAGTCACAAAGACACGCACTGACACCCAGTAACAAAGACATACACTGACACCAAGTAACAAAGACATACACTGACACCAAGTCACAAAGACATTTCCTGATACCCAGTAACACAGACGAACACTTACACCTAGTAACAAAACATTCACTTACACCAAGTAAGACAGACAAACACTTACACCAACTATTTTGACCTCCACTGACACCCAGTAACAAAGACATCCACGGACAACAAGTAACAGAGACATACACTTACACCAAGCAACAAAGACATACACTGACACCCAGGAACACAGACACACACTTACACCAAGTAACAAAGACACACACTTACACAAAGTAATAAAGACATACACTGACAAGAAGTAACAAAGACACACACTTACTCCAAGTAACACAGACATACACTGACACCAAGTAACAAAGACAGAAATTTACACCAAGTAACAAAGACATACACTTACACCAAGTATTTTGACATACACTGACACCAAGTAACAAAGACATACACTGATACCCAGTAACACAGACACACACTTACACCAAGTAACAAAGACATACACTGACACCAAGTCACAAAGACATACACTGATACCCAGTAACACAGACGAACACTTACACCTAGTAACAAAACATTCACTTACACCAAGGAAGACAGACATACACTTACACCAACTATTTTGACATCCACTGACACCCAGTAACAAAGACATACACTGACACCAAGTAACAAAGACATACACAGACACACACTGACACCAAGTAACAAAGACATACACTTACACCAAGTAACAAAGACATACACTGATACCCAGTGACACAGACGCAACTTACACCAAGTAACAAAGACATACACTGACACCAAGTAACAAAGACATACACTGATACCCAGTAACACAGACGCACACTTACACCAAGTAACAAAGACATACACTTACACCAAGTAACAAAGACATACACTTGCACCAAGTATTTTGACAAACAATTACACCAAGTCACAAAGACATACACTGAAACCCAGTAACAAAGAAATCCACTGACAACAAGTCACAAAAACATACAGTGACACCAAGTAACAAAGACATACACTTACACCAAGTAACAAAGACATACACTGACACCCAGGAATACAGACACAAACTGACAACAAGTAACAAAGACACACACTTACACCAAGTAACAAAGACAGTCACTGACAAGAAGTAACAAAGACACACAATTACACCAAGTAACACAGACATACACTGACACCAAGTAACAAAGACATAAACTTGCACCAAGTATTTTGACATACACTGACACCAAGTAACAAAGACATACACTGATACCCAGTAACACAGACACACACTTACACCAAGTAACAAAGACATACACTGATACCCAGTAACACAGACACACACTTACACCAAGTAACAAAGACATACACGGACACCAAGTTACAAAGACATACACTGATACCCAGTAACACAGACGAACACTTACACCTAGTAACAAAACATTCACTTCCACCAAGAAAGACAGACATACACTTACACCAACTATTTTGACATCCACTGACACCCAGTAACAAAGACATCAACGGACAACAAGTAACAAAGACATACACTTACACCAAGTAACAAAGACATACACTGACACCCAGGAACACAGACACACACTGACACCAAGTAACAAAGACACAGACTTACAACAAGTAACAAAGACATACACTGACACGAAGTAACAAAGACAGAAATTTACACCAAGTAACAAAGACATACACTTACACCAAGTATTTTGACATACACTGACACCAAGTAACAAAGACATACACTGATACCCAGTAACACAGACACATACTTACACCAAGTAACAAAGACATACACTGACACCAAGTCACAAAGACATACACTGATAGCCAGTAACACAGACGAACACTTACACCTAGTAACAAAACATTCACTTACACCAAGTAAGACAGACATACACTTACACCAACTATTTTGACATCCACTGACACCCAGTAACAAAGACATCCACGGACAACAAGTAACAAAGACATACACTTACACCAAGTAACAAAGACATACACTGACACCCAGGAACACAGACACACACTGACACCAAGTAACAAAGACACACACTTACACCAAGTAACAAAGACATAGACTGACACCAAGTAACAAAGACAGAAATTTACACCAAGTAACAAAGACATACACTTACACCACGTATTTTGACATGCACTGACACCAAGTAACAAAGACATACACTGATACCCAGTAACACAGACACACACTTCCACCAAGTAACAAAGACATACACTGACACGAAGTCACAAAGACACACACTGACACCCAGTAACAAAGACATACACAGACACCAAGTAACAAAGACATACACTGATACCCAGTAACACAGACACACACTTACACCAAGTAACAAAGACATACATTGACACCAAGTCGCAAAGACACACACTGACATCCAGTAACAAAGACATACACTGACACCCAGTAACAAAGACATACACTGATACCCAGTAACAAAGACATACACTGATACCCAGTAACACAGACACACACTTACACCCAGTAACAAAGACATACACTGACACCAAGTAACAAAGTCATACACTGACACCAAGTCACAAAGACACACACTGACACCCAGTAACAAAGACATACACTGACACCAAGTCACAAAGACATACACTGATACCCAGTAACAAAGACATACACTGATACCCTGTAACACAGACACACACTTACACCAAGTAACAAAGACATACACTTACACCAAGTAACACAGACATACACTTACACCATCTATTTTGACATACACTTACACCAAGTAACAAAGACATACACTGACACCCAGTAACAAAGACATCCACTGACAACAAGTCACAAACACATACACTGACACCAAGTAACAAAGACATACACTTACACCAAGTAACAAAGACATACACTGAATCCCAGGAACACAGACACACACTGGCACCAAGTAAGAAAGACACACGCTTACACCAAGTAACAAAGAAATACACTGACAAGAAGTAACAAAGACACACACTTACTCCAAGTAACACAGACATACACTGACACCAAGTAACAAAGACAGAAGATTACACCAAGTAACAAAGACATACACTTACACCAAGTATTTTGACATACACTGACACCAAGTAACAAAGACATACACTGATACCCAGTAACACAGACACACACTTACACCAAGTAACAAAGACATACACTGACACGAAGTCACAAAGACACACACTGACACCCAGTAACAAAGACATACACTGACACCAAGTAACAAAGACATACACTGATACGCAGTAACACCGACACAAACTTACACCAAGTAACAAAGACATACACTGACACCAAGTCACAAAGACACACACTGACACCCAGTAACAAAGACATACACTGACACCAAGTCACAAAGACACACACTGACACCCAGTAACAAAGACATTCACTGACACCAAGTCACAAATACATACACTGATACCCAGTAACAAAGACATACACTGATACCCAGAAACACAGACACACACTTACACCAAGTAAAAAAGACAGACACTGATACCCAGTAACACAGACACACACTTACACCCAGTAACAAAGACATACTCTGACACCCAGTTACACAGACACATCCGGACACCAAGTAACAAAGACACACACTTGCACCAAGTAACACAGACACACACTGACACCCAGTAACACAAACAAACACACTGAAACCAAGCAACACAGATATACACAGACACCAAGTAACAAAGACATACACTGATACCCAGTCACACTGGCACACACTGGGGATGGGGGGGGTTTCACTTTGGCGCAGTGGTTAGCACCGCAGCTCAAGGGACCCGGGTTCGATTCTCGGTACTGCCTGTGCGGAGTTTGCAAGTTCTCCCTGTGTCTGCGTGGGTTTCCTCTCAGTGCTCCGGTTTCCTCCCACATGCCAAAGACTTGCAGGTTGATAGGTTAATTGGCCATCATAAATTGCCCCTAGTATCGGTAGGTGGTAGCGAAATATATTGGGATAGGTGGGGATGTGATAGGAATACGGGATTAGTGTAGGATTAGTGTAAATGGGTGGTTGATGGTCGGCACAGAATCGGTGGGCCGAAGGGCCTGTTTAAGTGCTGGATCTCTGAACTAAACTAAATACTGACACCTAGTGTCACAGACACACACTGACACCCAGTAACACAAACAAACACACACTGAAAGCAAGTAACACAGACTTGCACTGACACCACGGAACAAAGACATACACTTACACCAAGTAACAAAGACAGACAATTACACCAAGTCACAAAGACATACACTGATGCCCAGTAACACAGACACACACGGACACCAAGTAACAAAGACATACACTGACACCAAGTAACAAAGACATGCACTTACACCAAGTAACAAAGACACACACTTACACCAAGTAACACAGACATACACTGACACCAAGTAACAAAGACACACACTTACACCAAGTAACACAGACATACACTGACACCAAGTAACAAAGAGAGACAATTACACCAAGTAACAACGATATACATTTACACCAAATATTTTGACATGCACTGACACCAAGTAACCTACACATACCCAGTAACACAGACACACACTTACACCAAGTAACACAGACATACACTGACACCAAGTAACAAAGACATGCACTGATACCCGGTAACAAAGACACATACTTACACCAAGTAAAAAAGACAGACACTGATACCCAGTAACACAGACACACACTTACACCAAGTAACAAAGACAGACACTGACACCCAGTAACAAAGACATTCACTGACACCCAGTAGCACAGACACACACGGACACCAAGTAACAAAGACACACACTTACATGCCAAAGACTTGCAGGTTGATATGTTAATTGGCCATCATAAATTGCCCCTAGTATAGGTAGGTGGTAGTGGCATATATAGGGATGGGTGGGGATGTGATAGGAATACCGGATCAGTGTAGGATTAGTGTAAATAGCTGGTTAATGGTCGGCACAGACTCGGGGGGCCGAAGGGCCTGTTTAAGTGCTGTAACTCTAAACTAAACTAAATACTGACACCTCGTGTCACAGACACACACTGACACACAGTAAAAAAGACATACACTGACACCAAGTCACAAAGACATACACAGATACCAAGTCACCAAGACATACACTGATACCCAGTAACAAAGACCTGCACTGATACCAAGTAACACAGACACACACTTACACCAAGTAACAAAGACACACACTGATACCCAGTAACACAGACACACACTTACTCCAAGTAACAAACACATACACTGACACCCAGTAACAAAGACATACACTGACACCAAGTCACAAAGACATACACTGATACCCAGTAACAAAGAGATACACTGATACCCAGCAACACAGACACACACTTACACCCAGTAACAAAGACATGCACTGACACCAAGTAACAAAGACATACACTAACACCAAGTCACAAAGACACACACTGACACCCAGTAACAAAGACATACACTGACACCAAGTCACAAAGACATACACTGATACACAGTAACAAAGACATACCTTGATACCCCGTAACACAGACATACACTTACACCAAGTAACAAAGACAAACACTGATACCCAGTAACACAGACACACACTTACACCAAGTAACAAAGACATACACTGACACCCAGTAACAAAAACTTACACTGACAACCAGTAACACAGACACACATGGACACCAAGTCACAAAGACACACACTTACACCAAGTAACACAGACACACACTGACACCCAGTATCACAAACAAACACAATGACACCCAGTAACAAAGACACACACTGATACCCAGCAACACAGTCGTACACTTACACCAAGTAACAAAGACATACACTGACACCAAGTAACAAAGACATTTACTTACACCAAGTAACACAGACATACACTGACACCAAGTATTTTGACATACACTTACACCAAGTAACAAATACATACACTGACACCCAGTAACACAGACACACACTTTCACCAAGTAACAAAGACACACACTGATACCCAGTAACACAGACAGACACTTGCACCAAGTAACAAAGACATACACTGACACACAGTAACACAGACACACACGGACACCAAGTAACAAAGACACACACTTACACCAAGTAACACAGACACACACTAACCCCCAGTAACACAGACACACACTTACACCAAGTAACAAAGACATGCACTGACACCAAGTAACAAAGACATACACTGATACCCAGTGGCACAGACGCAACTTACACCAAGTAACAAAGACATACACTGACACCAAGTAACAAAGACATACACTGATACCCAGTAACACAGACGCACACTTACACCAAGTAACAAAGACATACACTGATACCCAGTAACACAGACGCACACTTACACCAAGTAGCACAGAAATACACTTGCACCAAGTATTTTGACAAACAATTACACCAAGTCACAAAGACATACACTGAAACCCAGTAACAAAGAAATCCACTGACAACAAGTCACAAAAACATACACTGAGACCAAGTAACAAAGACATACACTTACACCAAGTAACAAAGACATACACTGACACCCAGGAACACAGACACAAACTGACACCAAGTAACAAAGACACACACTTACACCAAGTAACAAAGACAGACACTGACAAGAAGTAACAAAGACACACACTTACACCAAGTAACACAGACATACACTGACACCAAGTAACAAAGACATAAACTTGCACCAAGTATTTTGACATACACTGACACCAAGTAACAAAGACATACACTGATACCCAGTAAAACAGACACACACTTACACCAAGTAACAAAGACATACACTGACACCCAGTCACAAAGACACGCACTGACACCCAGTAACAAAGACATACACTGACACCAAGTAACAAAGACATACACTGACACCAAGTCACAAAGACATTTCCTGATACCCAGTAACACAGACGAACACTTACACCTAGTAACAAAACATTCACTTACACCAAGTAAGACAGACAAACACTTACACCAACTATTTTGACCTCCACTGACACCCAGTAACAAAGACATCCACGGACAACAAGTAACAAAGACATACACTTACACCAAGTAACAAAGACATACACTGACACCCAGGAACACAGACACACACTGACACCAAGTAACAAAGACACACACTTACACCAAGTAATAAAGACATACACAGACAAGAAGTAACAAAGACACACACTTACTCCAAGTAACACAGACATACACTGACACCAAGTAACAAAGACAGAAATTTACACCAAGTAACAAAGACATACACTTACACCAAGTATTTTGACATACACTGACACCAAGTAACAAAGACATACACTGACACCAAGTCACAAAGACATACACTCATACCCAGTAACACAGACGAACACTTACACCAAGTAACAAAACATTCACTTACACCAAGGAAGACAGACATACACTTACACCAAGTATTTTGACATACACTGACACCAAGTAACAAAGACATACACTGATACCCAGTAACACAGACACACACTTACACCAAGTAACAAAGACATACACTGACTCCAAGTCACAAAGACACACACTGACACCCAGTAACAAAGACATACACTGACACCAAGTCACAAAGACATACACTGATACCCAGTAACAAAGAGATACACTGATACCCAGTAACACAGACACACACTTACACCCAGTAACAAAGACATACACTGACACCAAGTAACAAAGACATACACTAACACCAAGTCACAAAGACACACACTGACACCCAGTAACAAAGACATACACTGACACCAAGTCACAAAGACATACACTGATACACAGTAACAAAAACATACACTGAAACCCCGTAACACAGACACACACTTGCACCAAGTAACAAAGACAAACACTGATACCCAGTAACACAGACACACACGGACACCAAGTCACAAAGACACACACTTACACCAAGTAACACAGACACACACTGACACCCAGTATCACATACAAACACAATGACACCCAGTAACAAAGACACACACTTACACCCAGTAACAAAGACATACTCTGACACCCAGTTACTCAGACACATCCGGACACCAAGTAACAAAGACACACACTTACACCAAGTAACACAGACACACACTGACACCCAGTAACACTAACAAACACACTGAAACCAAGCAACACAGATATACACAGACACCAAGTAACAAAGACATACACTGATACCCAGTCACACTGGCACACACTGTGGTTGGGGGGGGGTTTCACTTTGGCGCAGTGGTTAGCACCGCAGCTCAAGGGACCCGGGTTCCATTCTCGGTACTGCCTGTGCGGAGTTTGCAAGTTCTCCCTGTGTCTGCGTGGGTTTCCTCTCAGTGCTCCGGTTTCCTCCCACATGCCAAAGACTTGCAGGTTGATAGGTTAATTGGCCATCATAAATTGCCCCTAGTATCGGTAGGTGGTAGCGAAATATATAGGGTACGGTGGGGATGTGATAGGAATAGGGGATTAGTGTCGGATTAGTATAAATGGGTTGTTGATGGTCGGCACATACTCGGTGGGCCGAAGGGCCTGTTTAAGTGCTGGATCTCTGAACTCAACTAAATACTGACACCTAGTGTCACAGACACACACTGACACCCAGTAACACAAACAAACACACACTGACACCAAGTAACACAGACTTGCACTGACACCACGTAACAAAGACATACACTTACACCAAGTAACAAAGACAGACAATTACACCAAGTCACAAAGACATACACTGATGCCCAGTAACACAGACACACACGGACACCAAGTAACAAAGACATACACTGACACCAAGTAACAAAGACATACACTTACACCAAGTAACAAAGACACACACTTACACCAAGTAACACAGACATACACTGACACCAAGTAACAAAGACAGACAATTACACCAAGTAACAAAGACATACATTTACACCAAATATTTTGACATGCACTGACACCAAGTAACATACACATACCCAGTAACACAGACACACACTTGCACCAAGTAACACAGACATACACTGACACCAAGTAACAAAGACATGCACTGATACCCGGTAACAAAGACACATACTTACACCAAGTAAAAAAGACAGACACTGATACCCAGTAACGCAGACATACACTTACACCAAGTATTTTGACATACACTGACACCAAGTAACAAAGACAAACACTTACACCAAGTAACAAAGACATACACTGACACCAAGTCACAAAGACACACACTGACACCCAGTAACACAGACATACACTGACAACAAGTAACAAAGACATACACTGATACCCAGTAACACAGACACACACTTACACCAAGTAACAAAGACATACACTGACACCAAGTCGCAAAGACACACACTGACTCCCAGTAACAAAGACATACACTGAAACCAAGTCACAAAGACATACACTGATACCCAGTAACAAAGACATACACCGATACCCAGTAACACAGACGCACACTTACAACAAGTAACAAAGGCATACACTAACACCAAGTAACACAGACATACACTGACACCAACTATTTTGACATACACTTACACCAAGTAACAAAGACATACACTGACACCAAGTAACAAAGACATCCACTGACAACAAGTCACAAACACTTACACTGACACCAAGTAACAAAGACATTCACTTACACCAAGTAACAAAGCCATACACTGACACCCAGGAACACAGACACACACTGACACCAAATAACAAAGACATACACTTACACCAAGTAACAAAGACATACACTGACAAGAAGTAACAAAGACACATACTTACACCAAGTAACACAGACATACACTGACACCAAGTAACAAAGACAGAAAATTACACCAAGTAACAAAGACATACACTTACACCAAGTATTTTGACATACACTGACACCAAGTAACAAAGACATTCACTGATACCCAGTAACACAGACACACACTTACACCAAGTAACAAAGACATACACTGACACGAAGTCACAAAGACACACACTGACACCCAGTAAAAAAGACATACACTGACATCAAGTAACAAAGACATAAACTGATACCCAGTAACACAGGCACACACTTACACCAAGTAACAAAGACATACACTGACACCAAGTCACAAAGACACACACTGACACCCAGTAACAAAGACATACACTGAAACCAAGTCACAAAGACATACTCTGATACCCAGTAACAAAGACCTGCACTGATACCCAGTAACACAGACACACACTTACACCAAGTAACAAAGACACACACTGATACCCAGTAACACAGACACACGCTTACACCAAGTAATAAAGACATACACTGATACCCAGTAACACAGACACACACTTACTCCAAGTAACAAAGACGTACACTGACACCAAGTCACAAAGACACACACTGACACCCAGTAACAAAGACATACACTGACACCAAGTCACAAAGACATACACTGATACCCAGTAACAAAGAGATACACTGATACCCATTAACACAGACACACACTTACACCCAGTAACAAAGACATACACTGACACCAAGTAACAAAGACATACACTAACACCAAGTCACAAAGACACACACTGACACCCAGTAACAAAGACATACACTGACACCAAGTCACAAAGACATACACTGATACACAGTAACAAAGACATACACTGATACCCCGTAACACAGACACACACTTACACCAAGTAACAAAGACAAACACTGATACCCAGTAACACAGACACACACTTACACCAAGTAACAAAGACATACACTGACACCCAGTAACAAAAACTTACACTGACAACCAGTAACACAGACACACACGGACACCAAGTCACAAAGACACACACTTACACCAACTAACACAGACACACACTGACACCCAGTGTCACAAACAAACACAATGACACCCAGTAACAAAGACACACACTGATACCCAGCAACACAGTCGTACACTTACACCAAGTAACAAAGACATACACAGAAAACAAGTAACAAAGACATTTACTTACACCAAGTAACACAGACATACACTGACACCAAGTATTTTGACATACACTTACACCAAGTAACAAATACATACACTGACACCCAGTAACACAGACACACACTTTCACCAAGTAACAAAGACACACACTGATACCCAGTAACACAGACACACACTTGCACCAAGTAACAAAGACATACACTGACACCCAGTAACAAAGACATACACTGACACCCAGTAACACAGACACACACGGACACCAAGTAACAAAGACACACACTTACACCAAGTAACACAGACACACACTAACCCCCAATAACACAGACACACACTTACACCAAGTAACAAAGACATGCACAGACACCAAGTAACAAAGACATACACTGATACCCAGTGACACAGACGCAACTTACACCAAGTAACAAAGACATACACTGACACCAAGTAACAAAGACTTACACTGATACCCAGTAACACAGACATACACTTACACCAAGTAGCACAGAAATACACTTGCATTAAGTATTTTGACAAACAATTACACCAAGTCACAAAGACATACACTGAAACCCAGTAACAAAGAAATCCACTGACAACAAGTCACAAAAACATACATTGACACCAAGTAACAAAGACATACACTTACACCAAGTAACAAAGACATACACTGACACCCAGGAACACAGACACAAACTGACACCAAGTAACAAAGACACACACTTACACCAAGTAACAAAGACAGACACTGACAAGAAGTAACAAAGACACACACTTACACCAAGTAACACAGACATACACTGACACCAAGTAACAAATATATAAACTTGCACCAAGTATTTTGACATACACTGACACCAAGTAACAAAGACATACACTGATACCCAGTAACACAGACACACACTTACACCAAGTAACAAAGACATACACTGACACCAAGTCACAAAGACACGCACTGACACCCAGTAACAAAGACATACACTGACACCAAGTAACAAAGACATACACTGACACCAAGTCACAAAGACATTTCCTGATACCCAGTAACACAGACGAAAACTTACACCTAGTAACAAAACATTCACTTACACCAAGTAAGTCAGACAAACACTTACACCAACTATTTTGACCTCCACTGACACCCAGTAACAAAGACATCCACGGACAACAAGTAACAAAGACATACACTTACAACAAGTAACAAAGACATACACTGACACCCAGGAACACAGACACACACTGACACCAAGTAACAAAGACACACACTTACACCAAGTAATAAAGACATACACTGACAAGAAGTAACAAAGACACACACTTACTCCAAGTAACACAGACATACACTGACACCAAGTAACAAAGACAGAAATTTACACCAAGTAACAAAGACATACACTTACACCAAGTATTTTGACATACACTGACACCAAGTAACAAAGACATACACTGATACCCAGTAACACAGACACACACTTACACCAAGTAACAAAGACATACACTGACACCAAGTCACAAAGACATACACTGATACCCAGTAACACAGACGAACACTTACACCTAGTAACAAAACATTCACTTACACCAAGGAAGACAGACATACACTTACACCAACTATTTTGACATCCACTGACACCCAGTAACAAAGACACACACTGACACCAAGTAACAAAGACACACACTTACACCAAGTAACAAAGACATACACTGATACCCAGTGACACAGACGCAACTTACACCAAGTAACAAAGACATACACTGACACCAAGTAACAAAGACATACACTGATACCCAGTAACACAGACGCACACTTACACCAAGTAACAAAGACATACACTTACACCAAGTAACAAAGACATGCACTTGCACCAAGTATTTTGACAAACAATTACACCAAGTCACATAGACATACACTGAAACCCAGTAACAAAGAAATCCACTGACAACAAGTCACAAAAACATACGGTGACACCAAGTAACAAAGACATACACTTACACCAAGTAACAAAGACATACACTGACACCCAGGAATACAGACACAAACTGACACCAAGTAACAAAGACACACACTTAGACCAAGTAACAAAGACAGTCACTGACAAGAAGTAACAAAGACACACAATTACACCAAGTAACACAAACATACACTGACACCAAGTAACAAAGACATAAACTTGCACCAAGTATTTTGTCATACACTGACACCAAGTAGCAAAGACATACACTGATACCCAGTAACACAGACACACACTTACACCAAGTAGCAAAGACATACACTGATACCCAGTAACACAGACGAATACTTACACCTAGTAACAAAACATTCACTTCCACCAAGAAAGACAGACATACACTTACACCAACTATTTTGACATCCACTGACACCCAGTAACAAAGACATCAACGGACAACAAGTAAAAAGACATACACTTACACCAAGTAACAAAGACATACACTGACACCCAGGAACACAGACACACACTGACACCAAGTAACAAAGACACAGACTTACACCAAGTAACAAAGACATACACTGACACCAAGTAACAAAGACAGAAATTTACACCAAGTAACAAAGACATAAACTTACACCAAGTATTTTGACATACACTGACACCAAGTAACAAAGACATACACTGATACCCAGTAACACAGACACACACTTACACCAAGTAGCAAAGACATAAACTGACACCAAGTCACAAAGACATACACTGATAGCCAGTAACACAGACGAACACTTACACCTAGTAACAAAACATTCACTTACACCAAGTAAGACAGACATACACTTACACCAACTATTTTGACATCCACTGACACCCAGTAACAAAGACATCCACGGACAACAAGTAACAAAGACATACACTTACACCAAGTATCAAAGACATACACTGACACCCAGGAACACAGACACACACTGACACCAAGTAACAAAGACACACACTTACACCAAGTAACACAGACATACACAGACACCAAGTAACAAAGCCAGACAATTACACCAAGTAACAAAGACATACACCTACACCAAGTATTTTGACATACACTGACACCAAGTAACAAAGACATAGACTGGCACCAAGTCACAAAGACACACACTGACATCCAGTAACAAAGACATACACCGACACCAAGTAACAAAGACATACACTGATACCCAGTAACACAGACACACACTTACACCAAGTAACAAAGACATACATTGACACCAAGTAACAATGACATACACTGACACCAAGTCACAAGCACATACACTGACACCAAGTAACAAAGACATACAATTACACCAAGTAACAAAGACATACACTGATACCCAGTAACACAGACACACACTGACACCCAGTTAGAAACACACACTGACCCCCAGCAACACAGACACACAGTGACTCCCAGTAACACAGACATACACTGATACTCAGTAACACATACACTCACTTACACCAAGTAACAAAGGCATCCACTGACACAAAGTAACAAAGACATACACTGATACCCAGTAACACAGACACACACTTACACCAAGTAACAAAGACAGACACTGATACCCATTAACACAGACACACACTTACA